>NC_133619.1:185013940-185096089 GCF_048593235.1 Sminthopsis crassicaudata | reverse complement strand
TCTCTCTCTCTCACACACACACACACACACACACACACATCTTGGCACTATCTTCTCATCACAGTACATCATCTATACTAATAACTGCAATCATCCTCGAATTATTCAATGTCCATTTATTGGGTCATTTTTTCCCATAGAAAAGACAATGTTCTCCAAAAAAGTCACAAACAATTCTTTTCCTATGTAGGTTGGGGATCCTCAATGTACATTCAGAGCCATACACACAAGTGCAAATAAGTCAACTACCACAGCTATTTAATCAGGAGCGTTTGTTGATTTGAGCGGCGCCCCTATGCTGTGAAATGAAAAAAGAAAACCAAATTTTCTTGAGCAATCTTGCTGTTCCTGCTTCAGGTGCTAGGCCATTTCACTAAAGCAGCTCAGACGAGAATGTCATTAGTTCTTAAGCCCCAGGTGAATTTGCCACTGTTCCACATGATTAAGCCAGATAATTGTGTGTTGATAGCGAATGTGGTTGGTGAAATACAATTTCTAGGGCCTTCCTAAACAAACACAATGTAGGAGTGAGTCAAAGCGCTGTCATTCCAGCCCTTTGTCACAGGCTTTGCACTTGCAGACATTTCTGGTGAAGACTGGCAAATAATTCTATGGTTACATGGCTGTGCTCTTAAAGGTGACCTGGCTTGGAAACTGGATCATGTGTTGCTTGGCATTTGGTTTAAGGGGGAAAAAGGTATCTCATTAAAATGCCAATATGGGCTTCTTGCTTTTACCTTGTTTAGGACACTGAATGTAAATGATTACTTTAAGTTTGCTTTAAAAAGTGTTTGTGATTATAAAGATCCCTTTTAAATGTGTAAAAATACCAGTGCCTCCCAATGACAAAAACAACAACAACATCTGCCGATGGCAAAATATAGTAAACTTTCAGGGCCAAGTTTTCTGAAGCAGCCAATGTGTTTGCATGTGTGATTTCTTTCACATCTAAGTTTTTTTCTGGATGAGAAAATGTGTGTATATTTGTGTGTACAAATCAGGTAATTCTGCTTTGGATTCATATAGCTACAACTTTTCTTACACCAAAATATAGAGATAAAAGAATGGCAAAAAGTGTTTTTATTTTGTTTTGTGTTATTTTCTTGAGGCAAGGTTTTTTAATATTCAGACTTTTAAAAGAATTGCATTTAACCTCAAATTTTAGATCTTTTCCTTGCAATGTGTTTAAGTTTTAAAAATTATCTTTTTAATTGATTTTTATGCCAAAGGGATGCCAATCTGTAAAATCACAAAAAAGGATTTCTATGTACATTCATTATGTACAAACAAATTTCAAATTAAGTCTCTATCTATATTTAATGTCAAAGTTCGTACAATGCAATGATTAATATGCATTGCTCAAAGTACAGAATTCTTCTAAAATCTCTTGGCAATTCACTAGTGTTTCTGCTATTGGTGAACTCTTTACATTTCAAGACAATCTTCTCCACTGTTGAACAGCTCTAATAAAAAGCTTTTCCTTCTATAAAATCCATCCTGCTTTCCTGCAACTTCTATACGTAAGTCCTTGTTTTACATTCTAGTTTTTGGGCACATTTTGGAACACAAATATCACTTTCCCCTTAAGTGTTCTTATGGGACAGATTTTTTTCATTTCCTTCAATTTATTTTCAGGTATATGACTTCTGGATCCTTGTCATTTTCTTTAGGATATTAAACTTATCACTGTCCATTTAAAGAAGGGTATCAGCATTTTTCATTCTACTCTAAATATGCAATATGTCTTAAACTAAAACCAGTTTTCATAGTTCAAAACTTTAGCTTCTTGGAGCTGTTATAATGTTCATGTATCTGATTTCTCACTAATAAAAGTTTGAAATTTAAACTTTTTTATTATTTTCCTTAGAATTATACTTTGTGTATATTAATAGACATTGAAACAAATGGGTTCCTTACTGAATTAATTTATCATTCATAGTATTTCAGAACTGCATAGATGCAGAAAAAAAAAAAAAAAAACTTTAGTTGGTGTCAATGAATATACAAAGATGGGAATGAATAATCCTTTCCTTTAGTACAGATGCATAGTAGTATAATATGTGGTGGTTGTTTGTCCTTCATTCTTGAAGAGTACCGTGACATCAGGGAGATGATTACATGACATGCAAGTGAATTAAATTTCAGAGAAGGAGGGCTATAAAGGTCACCTGCCTCAGTTTTACCTCCAAACCAACCAGCCACCAGTGGCCAGATATAGATCAAGACATGATAGGTATACTAGATAATTACAAAGTAAAGTATTTGTGTGGTACAAGAACAGTGGTTTCTGTCAGGGAGTGGAGTAGATTTTATCACTGGGAAAATCATTGAAGCCATCAGAGAAAAAGTTGGCATTTAAAGTTTGTTTTGTGTGTTTGTTTGTTTAAAGATAAGTTCAATAGGCAGGGAGATAGCACAGATATGAAGAAAAAAGTTTTAAGATGGGAGGGAGAAGAGCATGGTCAGGCATTAAAAACTTGTTAAGCTTGCTGGAGGTTACTGTGTGCTCAGGCAAGCAATATGAAATAAAGACAGAAATAGAGAACAATTTCATATTAGATTACATAATGTCATGAAAAAACTTTGAGGGGAGGAGGGAATAATTTTGACAGTGTACACTGGTTACACTTAACTTTAAATGAAACAGGTTTTATTGTCAATTTTATAATCAATTTCTTAAAGTTATACAATATATATCATTCATATATAAACATGTATGATAAAATATGTTCACATATAACAGATACAGAGGTTTAGAAGGGACTTCTAGATGCCAGTAAATACATTATTTAGTTTGTTAACCTCTGGAAGGTTACTTTCCTCCAAAGGATGCATGTTAGAAATTCCTGAAACATTTAATATATGCAGCATAATGGCATTTAGAGTTTATTTTATGGATTAAACATATTTTAAATAGAGGAAGTATAACCTATTAGAATGAGCAGGCTTGGAATTGGGAAGATCTGTTTTTATGTTCTGCCTCTGACATACAGTTGTGTTATCATGTGTAAATAACTTAAACTATCTAACTCTACGTGATATAGAAAAAAAGTTGTCAGTTTCCATTGCTGAAGAAAATTTGTTGTAAAAAATAAAGTCATAGGTTTGTTCCTCCTCTCCAGATTATAACTTTTAAAATAGGCATTCTGTCATTAGTGTCACAATAATACTGTTGAGCTTTCTATTGCTTTTATTGAAATTGTTTTTTGAAAGAGGAAACTATAATTGATAGTTATTTTTGTTTTAATAAGGCAGTTCCATGCTCCCCTCCGCTTACCAAGAAGAACCAGGTGTAGAAGTATTTTCCATCTCTTTCCTTGTTATATCTAGTCCTGAACTTCTCCAAATCCAATCCATAAGTAGGCCAACACAATCTGGATTTCCTAGAGGGCACTTAGATTGAGAAGGTTCCAGAGTTAGTTCTTGAAAGTCCTCTAGCAGCAGAGCAACAAAATAGCTTAGTATCTAGTCAACACAATTAATTTAAATAGGAACCTACCAAATGTTGGAACTCCTTTCCAGCTCTCCTTTGCCACTAGCAATTTCTTCTTTGTAATATTTGTGCCATTTGTTCTGGATGCTGTTTGCAGTTAGAATTACAATATTTTGAATCAGAAGGAACCTCAATAACCATCTTGTTGAACTTATATCCCAAAGGAATCCCAATTCAAATGTCATCCATCTTCTTTAAAAAATAAAGGAAGAATAACAGCAATAATCTTTGACAACTAGTCATCTTTCCTCTGCTTGAACACTTTTGAGAAGAGAGTACCCCTACCACTTTTTGAGATAACCTATTCTACTTTTATGAGAGTTTTTGAAAGGAATGTTTTTCCTGACCTTGCCTCCTCCCTCCCTCCTCCCCCACCAAATCTCAGTTCTGCTTATTTTTTTCTATTAAAGAATAGCCATTGGAGGGAAAGGGATCCACATGTGCAAAAATATTTGTGGCAGCCCTTTTTGTAGTGGCAAGAAATTGGAAACTGAATGAATCCTATCAATTGGAGAATGGCTGAATAAATTATAGTATCATCTCTGTACTTAGCTAGACTTACATGAAGCTTTTTCAGAATCATAGTCAGCCATGATGATGTATCAGAGTAGGACTTTGTAAAAATTATTACTATTTGTTAAATCTTTTATTTCATTATTATTAATAATTATCTAGGGGCAGCTAGGTGGCGCTGTGGATAGAGCACCAGCCTTGAATTCAGGAGGACCAGAGTTCAAATTTGGTCTCAGACACTTAACACTTCCTACCTGTGTGACCCTGGGTAAGTCACTTAACCCCAGCCTCAGGGGGGAAAAAAAAATTATTGATCATTGGCTTTGTCAAATACCTACCATGTGTTAAGCACTTGATAGAGATAAATATAAAAGTACTTGTTCTCAAGAAATTCTCATTTTTATGAGGACAGGAAGAGTGATGACAACATATATGTTTAGAAGATATATTCAAAATATAAAGAAAATAAATATAGGACTATTTGTAGAGTAAGAAGGACTAATCTCTGAGGGCACCAGGAAAGGTTCAGTAAAGAAAATGGCACTTATGCTAAAATTTGAAGGAAAATAGATTATAAGAGGCAGGATTTAAAAGGGAAGAGTATTCCAGGAATGAGAGACAGAAGAGAAAAAGTGTAAACAATTTTATAATGCCTTCTATGCTTCATAATGTACTAAAAGCTTAAGTATTTTCTTATTTGATCCTCACAACAATTCTGTAAGGTGGGTGCTATTCTTTTTCCCATTTTAAAGTTTGAGAAAGCTGAAGCAGAGTCTTTGTGACTTGTTCAGGGTCTTTCAGTTAGTAAGTGTATGACGCCAAATTTGAACTCATTGTTTTATTGATTTCTATTTTCATGCTTACTCTATTGAAACTCTAGCTGCCTTGTGCAAAGCTGATATATGTAGAAGGAACAGCAAGAGGGTCAGTTTGCTTAAACTGCAGAACAGGGGTGAAAAAACCTAGTGGGGCCACTAGGTTTTTAAGGGATTTACATATCAAGAAAGAAGTCCCACAATTCTCCCTAGGACTAACTTTTCCAGCTATTTTGAGGAAATACTTTATATCAAGTGATCCAGATCACAGAAAATCTATGCTGTAAGAAATATTATTAGCTAGTGTAGACACAAGAAATATTGCCTTTGAGGCACAAGATCTAGGATCTGATTTTGCTGATGCAAGTAACTTCCCTTTTCTGGATCTCAGTTTTTATGCCTGCACAAGTGTCAGTTTGGATTAGAACTCAAAAGTATTTTTCAACAAAACATTTTCTGGACATGTGTTATGTGGATAAATGATGAAAATGAGAAAAAACAAAACCAAAAAAGTTTCTCTCCTTAGGTATCCTAACTGTAAGGGAAACAGCTTGTATATAACATACAAAATGTCTAGAGAATTATTCTTATTGTTGGTGTAATTTAGTGTAGTCCTACTAATTTTTTGGTCTAGGGACCTCCCTGTGACAAATTTCTCTTTACCAATATATATCAGTTTAGATTATTGTCTGGGACCCTCAGAGACATGAATAATTATGTGTTCAAGGTGAAACTTGAACCCAGTTCTTCCTGGCCCAGCTTCCTAACTCTTTATGCACTTTACTATGTTCTAAAATTCTAGAAACTTGTAGTAAATCAAATCACAGAATGATATGATATAAGTGAAAATCTTATCTTGAAGTACATAAAATCCTATTCATCCCAGAGATTATTTCTATTAAATAAGTAGATTAATAAGGGAAAAGCAGCATAATCTAGTGGGTAAGAGTTGATTTCAGAATCGGGAACACCTGCCTCTAATATATACTGACTGTGAACACTGCTCTCAGTGTTCAGGCAATTTTTAAAGACTATGAATTGGAGATCATATGACAATCTGCAGTCATAGAGAGGGTTTCCTTAGCAGAAGTTCCCCATAGCAATGAAATCATAGCTTACTATGCATATGTATATATACTCATACATTATAGGGTGTGTGTGTGTGTGTGTGTGTGTGTGTGTGTGTGTGTGTGTGTGTGTGTGTAAAACTTGTTCCTAGCACCAACATGATCAAAATACTTAGGGGAAGGAAATATTTGAATATCAGCAAAGTGATAACTATTCTACTATACTCTCTATAACTTTCTATACCTTTGTTATGGGGTAATAGGAAAGAAGTGGTTGACACTAAATTCACAAACAATAAATAGGGTCTAGACATCATAAAAATTAATCTAGCCTTCTTTGTGGTGACAATATGATAAGAAACACAAAGAAACCATGACTTAGAGAATTTTGTAAAAACCTAGCTCTTAGGACTTGGGGAGGTGAAGAGGAAGAGCTCTTACTATGCAGCTAGCTCTACTATGGGTGAATCTTGTCATGATTGTCAGATTATACTTGTTTCCTAACCCACATTCATTATTTAGAATATCTTTTATTTTCTGACCCAGAGAACTTTTTCAATCAGTGGCCATTTGCACTAGTTTGCAGTACAAAATAATCAGACATTGCAAAGCCAATTCCACTTGAAACCTTGAGCTTGACTGTGAAAGGAGATTTCTATTCACTAAATGCAGTGATCTGAGCATCCAGCCTAGCTATCTACCCTTCTCCACATGTCACCCACATGACAGAACAGAACTCCTGCTATCCCAAGCGGTAAACAAGACTTAATGCCAGAGCCAAGTCACTGGTTCAACACTTGGTATTTCTTTTCAGAAAGTGTAGCCTGTGTTTAATGTGGAAGGAGGAGAATGAAGTTGTTCCCTAATGAAAAGCTATAATAGGACAAGCAGGGGTACTGTACTTTTTCACCAGGGTGAATGGGGCTATAACCACATGATTTCTATTAACAGAAATGGCAGGCATGCTGTTCAATTTCACTGTTTTGTGTTCAATGTGTCTCTTCTGCCTTCTCTCACTGTTCTATCCTCCCCTTGGCCCATGTCTATTTTTGTAGTGAAAGTAGGACATCTGAAATTTGGGGAAAGGGTTGTAGCATCTCTTTCTTCTACCCTTTTACACACACACACACACACACACACACACACACACACACACTCGAAGCATCTTTGAAAACTGTAAAACACAACATTGTTTAGAAGCCCAGAATGTTGGGCTTCATTCAGCAGAGTATTTCACAGATCACCCCAAGTTCCTAGTTGCAAACACCTATTTTGTAGGAAAGTTTTTGTCTTGCTAAAATAGTAACCAAAAAGAAAAAGGGTGTCAAAATTAGTAAAAGCTGACATCCTCAAATAAGCCTTACCAAGTTCTTTAAAATTTTCCAAATAATTATAAATTTCATTTGTTGGCATCTTACATGATTCCTTCCTAATTATGCACTTAGTAATAACGATTTCTCAAAGAAGGAAAGTAGGCTCTTATATAGTGAGTTAGTGCACTAAAATTAAATAACAGTCAAATGTCAAAAATATGATGGAATCCCTGCATCCCATTATCCTGTTTCAGTACTCTAATGGCAATGCACTGGTAAATTTAGGGGAAACAAAAGGCATGTTTTAATAATTTTAAATAATTGTGTCCAAATAGTCTTGTTCCCTCTTTGAAATGCTAAATCTTTTTAATGTCTCTCAAAAAAGGTTCCAAATGGAACTAAGCAGTTTTGATAAATATGAAACTTATCTCTCTACTTGTAATATTTCTAGAAATAGGACAATTAAGTTGATTTGTGTCTGAGCACAAATCATTAGTAAATTGGGTTCTCTGTGTTTTAAGATGGTTTAGTCAGTGTTTAACTTTTCAAATAAGGTAGATGGGATAATAGAAAAAGGCTACATTTTGTGAACGTGGACAGTCAAGCTTCAATTAAGATCATAGTTTTTAGTTTTAACCTATTTTTTTTTTTTTTTTTTTTTTTTTTTTACAATGTTGGTTAATGCCACTAATATCCCGTTCATTTGTACTGGGGCCTGTCCAAATGCTAACATCATATGTTCTACTTGTGCTGATAACAATTCCTTAAGTCAAAAAGAATTATAGCTTCACTCCTAAATATAATTTTTCTGAGTAAGTGGTCTTTGCTACTTTCTTATAACCCATTAAAAAAGTTTCAAGATTGATTTAGAGTTTCTACTAAACTCTTACATTTTTGCACTTGAAATAATCCACTTATAATTTTACCCAAATGGGAAAAAAATAATTCTTCCCCTTTTAATAAGTCACTTTGATGTGGTATTAGTAGTAGAGAACTGGGGTGTGAGAATCTCCTCTGGTTGGCACAGATCCAATGTGAAAGAATTCACAAACCTGAAATCTGAATGTGGCAAGAAAAGGGATTTTTATTGGCACTAAAAAGCCAGCTTTGCCAGGAAGACAGACTTCTTAATGGCAAGAGGTCCTGTTAAGGAAATAAAGGTTAATACTGGGAAGAGAATGTCTTCACAGTGGGCAAGAGTTCTGTTAGACAGCTTTGCCAAGAGAACTTCATTGGCAAAGCATAATCCTACTTCGGACTTCTGCAGAGATTTGGAGTTCAGAATTGTCTTTTATAGCAGTCTGAGGCTAGAGCTTCCATTCAAAATTGAATGGGAATCCCTCAAAGTCATTAATGTCCCCAGGCCTAGATTTCCAGTTGGAGTTTCAAGACACTCAATAGGAATAGCAAGCCCAGATCCCCAACTGAATGAGACACTTAAGTCTGAGCTACTGGGAATGGTTCAGGGTTAATCTTCAACTCAATAGAGGCTACTCAATAGAGAGTGCAGCTAGTCCCCACCAAGATTTCCAATAGAATGAAATCACTTGACTGCCCTGAAGGATGGGTCTCTGTTTCAGAGTTCACTCCCATTGCTTCTCCCCAAAAGTCAAGGGGGAGAGTTTCAGGGTTCACCCCCATCAACTATAGCATTTCAAAGTTAAATAAATAATTTCCTTGCAACAATTCTGTAATATAATTAATCATAGTATTATCTCTGAGAAGTAATAAGATATAATGGTTAGAACTAATTTCACTGTCAGTGTCAGGATAGCTAGGATTCCACTACAGCTTCTAACCATACTAACTGTCTGACCAAACTAGTAGCTTATTATCTCAATCCCCAAGCAAATATTTAAGAATACAAATTGCATAGTAGTTTCTGATCTACATTAGTAGAGTGAGCTTCTTCAATAGGGAGTTCCAGACACAAATGTGAATAAATTAATGGAAAATTATCCTCGTTTTACAGATGAGAAAACTGAGGCTCAGAGATATTAAATGATTCACCAAAGATCACATACCTATTATGTAGCAGAAGTTGCATTTGAATTGGAGTTATTCTGCTCTAGACAATTTGTTGGCTTTTTCTTTTCCTTTCTTCTTGTTTAAACAGGATATGATATTTATACAGGATTGGAATGGGTTCTCAGGAGTTGTGAAATCTCTGGAAATTTCTTTAAATGTGAGATTTCTACATATTTATATAAAGACAAAGGAATGCATTAAAATGACTTCTAAATGTCTAATTCATGCTTATGAAAAAAGGAAACTGGTAAATTAAAATTGGTAAATTAAATTACAATACAAACTAGTTGCTAAGTACTGTGCTAATGGCTGGGATACAAATATAGACAAAAAAAGATAACCATTCCTTGCCCTCAAGGAACTTACATTGTAATGGGGAAGATAACCAACAAAAGGGAACTGAAAAGCTGGGGTAGAGATGGCTTAGGAAGAAGTTGACATGGATCTAAAAGTCAGAACAGGGCCAAGATTACAAGGAAACAACTATCCCTATGGATTTCAAGTATCTCCAAGTATCAGAAGACCCTTTTGGAGAGATGCTAAGTCAACACTTATTGTCTGACTCTTACATTTAGAGAAATAAAAGAAAAAATTGAACAAGAATAAGGTCTGGGGGAATTCTTATGGTTATTTCCTTATGTAGAGAGAGAAAGGAGAAAGTGATTCAAAAAGATGGCACGATCCAGTATAATAACCGCAGTTATTATCAGTTAAGATAATAACTTCAGGGACTTGAAAATAGAAATGTGTATATCGGCTGATACAATACTTCCTCTGATCTTATTCTCTTAACCCCCACTGGGAGCACTTTCAGATTATGTCTCCAAAAAATTGACCTTGTATTCATTTTGCATATCCTAGTTGAGGGCCACCTCTAGTCATCCTTAACTATATCTGGCTACTTGACCTAGGTGGTTCTGGAGGGGAAAGTGAAGCAGGTTGTGTGGGACAAAGATCACCAACTCAAATAAATCAAAGAGATTCTCAAGATAGAAGCAGAAAAGAATTGTATTACTATCTCTCAAGAGAAGGTGTCTTCTTCCCAACAAGCAGTCATACAAGGAGAGGCAAGGTATAGTAAATAGAAAAGGATTATGTAGGAGTCTGGGGTAGCATTCTTTATAGGCTGGACCTTTGCCCTGAGTAGTCAGGACAAATGACCTCACATTCTAAATCATAAATGAAGAAAAACTTGTAACTCAATCACATCTTTAGGATCACTAACTTACCTTGTATGGGAGTTTTAATGCCAAGGTGGCCTCAACTTAGCCTCACAAAGAAAAGGGCTATATGACCCCATTCTTTGTAAACCATGTGATCTCTGGTGAAAGAAACTTGGGCCTGGGACACAGCTGACTGTCACTCAATTTTTAGAACATTGTCAGTATTTTCTCCTGCAAACTTAGTCTGTTCTCATGGGAATATAGCTATGAAATCACCCAGACAGTTTCCTCCCTTCCTTGCTCTTCATTCTAACCATCTTGGATAATATAGAATGAGAACAGGACCCCATCTAATGCTATGAGGATAGTGTTCCAAAGACAGATCTGTCTAACCTCCATTCTCTTCTTGGGCTCAGGTAGCAGGGCCACCTATCATCCCAACCAGTTATGTCTCCCATAATTAGAGTAGGTAACCTTTCACAAAATAAAGATACCTACCACAAAAGTCAGCAGAACAAAAACATTAGAATAAATAGACAGACATATGCACCTAGTACCCGATAGAGATGACTAGGCCAAATACTCACTTGCCTACTTTAGGATATAATGACTACATTTTTTTTCTGATTACTTGAATTGTGCTCATGGCTTCTATTGACCATTTCCTCTGATTATAAAAACTTGCCATAAGAGAAAAAAAGGCACTGTATCCTCACTGTATTTCCCTACTATATCTCAGTTTCCCCACTGGTGTTATTTCACTAAAACCTAACCTGAATATTTTGGAGCCAGGCTTCCTGTCTCTGGAGATACACCTCCTCAATACCTTCCCATTTATCTCTAGACATATTACTATGTAATATGTAGAAATATGACAGAGAAACTGTATTGATGGAGAAACTGAGGCAAGAGAGAGATTAGAAAGTTTTAAATATTTTATTTGGATTTCTGAGAGGGAGAGATTGTGCTGGGGCATGATGCCCCCAGGGCTGATTCCAAAGCATCCAGCAGTGAGTATGAATTCTCAATGACACATATATAAGCTTCACAAAGTGGGGTGGAGTCCAAACTCTGGTGAGAGGAATCTCTAGGCAGGGACCATCAATCCAGTTCTGACAGATTGGGGGATAAGACCATAAATTCTAAAAAACTGGCACTTAAAGAGTTGTCCAACTAGAGCCAGGAAGTCTGAAACTTAGAGATATAGAGGATGCCAATTAGATATTTGATAGGACATCTGGAGTTTTACTTCTGGAATGTCAGATCTCCACAGCCTTAATTATTTCGGATCTAATGATCAGGAGGGGGGGTTATAAACCAGGGGGATTAAAGCAGAACAATTCAGGGAAACTGAGGCAGAACAATTGGAGAAACTGAGGGAGAACAATTCAGGGAAACTGAGGCAGAACAATAAAAGGTAACTATGGCACAACAACACACCCCTCAGACATAATTTGCTCTGCAATTATACACACTCCTTCCTGCCTTTACCTCTTTCTTGAAGGAAGAAAGCAAGACAAAACTTTAAGATTAATATTCTAAATTGCTTTGGACTAAATTTCACAAAATTTATACCACATATCCAGCTGGACTGATAAAATGTTAGAACAGCCCAATATACAATTTAGTAAGCAACATAGTACCTTAAATATATTTCATATAATTAGGAGATACAAGTCACCTCTTTAGTGAATTACCTGAGAACCAAAATATTTAACTTAAAATCAGATTAAATACTGATTTAACTTTCTAGTAGCAATACTTCAATATCAATGTACATATTTCTAAGATCTTACAATAAGCAAGTTCACAATTTTAGCACACATGAGTTAATAGTAATTATCCCCTACAATTTCAGAATGAGAATTTCAATATAAACACATACAGCCCCAGAACTTAGGTGGCAGAAAACTGTCCTTTCAAGTCCTACCACAGAGATTTAAGAAATTGGCAAACTCCAAAATGCTGTGAGTTGGAGAAATTTGGACCCAGGTATACAGCTACAGGTCTGTGGCCAAGTGAATATCTCACCCTCTAAACCAGAAATTCTGGGGAGGTAACCATGTCAAAGATGTTGGGACACCAGCACAAACTCCAAAAGAATTCAGGCCAGCCAGGGATACCTTCCAAGGCAAGATCAATTCCACAAAGCTAAAAAACTTAGAAAATCCCAGACAGGGCAGTTTTTCTTTCCTTCAGCAATCTTCCTCTGGAGGCTTTTAATCATGTAAATTAGGCCTACTTAAAAACACAATAGACTATTTAGCTATTTAGCTAATAATACTAAGCAACTTAAAACTTATTCTCAAAAATTCCAGAAACTGCTAAATTTTTTTTAACAGTTCTATAACTTTTAACTGTTTCTGCAGACTCAAATTAGCTAGTTCTGGGTCCATAGAAATGTAATTATTTTAGAAGTTTATATTCCAATAATATTCAAGGTACTAGATAACAAACCAAATCTGCATTCTGCAATCTCAGAAGGAATCTATTACTAAATCAATTTAGGTAGAACAGAACCAATCTATATCACAGCCAATTAAGTTTCCAATTTAACATTCATACCAATTTAAAGTTATTTTAAAATTAACCAGTACTTTAGTTTGTAAGATTCCCTAAATTCTACCTAGATGTTCCATTCAAGCAGAATTACCTTTTAGTTGTTTTCCTGATTCTACAAACCTTTTCTTTTTTGTAAGCCAGGAAAGAGTTAAGTACCCATTCCTATTCCATATGGGTTTTATCTTGAGATTCTTCCTGGCAGGATTCCACAATCTTGAATTCTGATAACAAAGTTACAGGCCCCTTGCTTGCAGGAGTTTTTAAAGCATATTGCTTTTACATTTTCCCAAAAAATTCCCAAACTCTCTAATCCCTTTCAGTCTATGTTGTTCTCATTTATACATACTTAACATTTTTCATTCACTTTTCTATATCCCTATATCTCCAAATATCTCCTTTCTTCTATTTGCTTTTACCATCTTTACTGTATTAATATATATTTTCCTCTTCTCTTCCCCTCTTCTGCAAAGCTGCTACAATCAGTCAGACTCAGAGAGAGAGAAAGAGAAAAACATACTCTTTCCTTTTAGTCTCCTAATCCCTAAGTATCCTGGAATTAGTTCCCATATTACTTTACCAAGTTCAAAACCCAATACCCTCACCCATCCAGAGTGACTTCAGTTTCATTTATTTTACAGTAAGATTTTCAGTTTCAAATGAATCACAACTTCAAGGAACTGCCTCCATGAGATAGATCCCTTCTCCTTCCATGAAACAAGAAAAACACCTAATTTTCTAGTTTTTACTTCTAAATTGTAGTCTCTTTCCCAAAGTTATCTGATATTCCAATCTATTCTCCTATATTCTCTTGTTCTTCTACAAGTCCCAAACCTAGGGCAATCTCCTATCTAAAAAGATCCAAAAAAGCCATTTCCTTCAGCAAACGCCAAATATGATGCAGAGGAATTTAGGATCCTGATTCAAGGATCTGAGTTCTAAGGGAGCAACAGAATGGCCTTTAAGTGGCTCTTATCTTGAGCCACTCTGAAAGAATTAATACTCTGAATTCCAGCAATTCCAACAATTCAGGCTGATTTTTTCCAAAGAGGCTGAATCCTCATCAAACAAGCTTGCTAAGTTTTAACATAGAACACAGAATGCAAACCATATAAATTGGTAGAGTTAGTTTAGTATGGGAACTTTTTCTACAATGCCCCAGAAACATTTCCACATTGGAAGCATCCTCGGCTCCTACACCTATGCCATTCATGTAGAATACCAGACTTGTCTCCTGGTATTCTACCAAGAGTATCACTAGAATGTCACTGGAATGTTCTCAATTGGTGTCTTCATTCCTCCCTCTCTTGAAGCTTCTTTTAATGTGTTCCTTTTCCTATAAAATGTAAACTCTAAGCATAGAAATTATCATTCTTTATGCTTTGATTTTTATCACCAGTATTCATTTCAGTGCTTGTCACATAATAAATCCTTAATAAGTGCTTATTGACTTGTTGAATTAACTTATTCTAGAGGCATAATAGTGACAGCAAGAACTTGGAAAGGGAAACTGGGAAGCCAAATACTAAATTCATAGCATTATAGAGGACTTGGTTCAATAAAGGAAAAGAATGATGGGTGTCTTTTATGGAAAACATCCTGTTTCATGCCAAGTGGAAATGGAATTTAATTATTTTATTCAATTATTTAATTATTTTATGGAGCCAAAGAGATCATAAATAAAATAAAATAGATACAATTATATACATAATTGCATATTCTCTTCCCCCTTGAAATCAATGGGAATTGAAGGACTGTGGTATATCCATTCACTTTGTATCTTAAATACCTTGATTTTCACAAATTCATTCTCCTTTCCAGACGAACTGCAAGTTCCATAGCTGTCTTCCCATCCTCACCTCACTTCCAGTCAAAATATGACTATAATGTGGGTAACTCAGGATCCCATTAAAGTATACAAAGCATGATACCTAGATGCACTTGTACTTCCCTTTGTATTTGTTTTATTACTTATTGGCTTTTTCAGCTAAAGAGAATATTCCACAATATTTCAACAGGGTTTCATGCTGAAGACTATTATGTCACAGTTTCTCACATATTAGCTAAATAAACTAACTCTACCAATTTCTTCAGCTATCCTTTTGTTGAATAGATTCCAACTGCTGGCACCAACCCAGTATAAAGCCAACATTTATAAGTTATTAAAATGTGCAGTCGGTTACAGAATTAAAGAAAGGTAAGTGTATATATGTTAATAAAATGAAATTTTTAACCAGTGAGAAGCATGAACTTAAAAAAAAATGAAGATAAAACATAATCTTGATTACTATAATAATACCAATCAATACTAAAGAAATAATACTTTCTTTTTTGAGTTGTTTTCTTTATTTATGATTAGTTTTATTGGAATATGAACAATTTTAAAATGAAGTGGGAAATATTAACCATATTTTTATTTACCTTATGGAAATAATGCCAACTCATGATAATTTTGTTTTTTCTTTCTTTCTTTTTTTTTTTTTTTTTTGAGGCTGGGGTGAAGTGACTTGCCCAGGGTCACACAGCTAGGAAGTGCTAAGTGTTTGAGACCAGATTTAAACTCCGGTCCTCCTGAGTTCAAGGCTGGTACTTTATCCACTGCTCCACCTAGCTGCCCCCAACTCATGATAATTTTGAAGCAAATATGTGGACAATGATTTCATAATTTTAATTTTGAATTATATTTCTATGTTAGCTATCTTTAGAGTAAAGCTATGTAAAGAGATAGTGAGATTGTCTTGAAATCAGGAGGATCTGCATCTAAGTTCCTCCCCTGACACATAGATTTAGCTTTTTAAATTAAAAGTTCCAGGCAATTTTTCAGTTTCAGAGTTGTTGCATATTTGATTTAGTAAATCACAAGTTTGGCCCATGTAAATATTTCTGTAAAAATTTTCTGACTAGGAACTATGAAGGTCAATTTGATTAATTAATTAACTAATTAATACTTCTAATCTTACATTAGCTTTGTCATTTTTGAAAAAATCAGAGGATGGTAAGAAATTTTGTAGATGCTTGACTCTCACCTCCTCTCATAATATTTTATTTAAAATTCTATATTTAGGTGGAGCCAATGTAGTTTTGTAAGTAATATGCATAGAGTAAATATCTTCTCTAATTCCTTAGAGAGGAGGAAGCTGAGGTCCAGGAAGGTTAAATGTTTTTTGGAGAATTACACATTCATTGTAGATAGTGGCAAGAATAGGAACTCTAACATAGAATTCTGATTCTAAAATCATTACTCTTCCCATTACAGAATACTACTTCACAACAGGAAGATTTTATCCAAGATATTTCTTAAATTCTGAGAACACATATAGAAGCCTAAGGAATGGTTAATATGTTCATTTTTATAATGGAACTTGGGGCACAGGTGATTGAGGATCAGGATCTGTGATTTCACTGAAATAAAGTATCCCCACTGAGGAAAATCTTCTATCAAAATAGATCATCACCTATGCTTAAATTTTTACTCTTAGAAAGTCGCTTGGGTCACAGAGCAAATCACTTGTCCATGAGTATATAGTCAGTATGTATCAGAAGCAGAACCAGGTTTTTCTGACTCTTAGTTGATTCTTTATCCCCAATACTACATTGGCTCTCATTAGTTATAACTGAATTTAAACTATTAATGACATAAAGAGAGTTTAGGAACCTCAAATCTGGTACCAGGTTAAAATGAAATCTACTTGTGTTTTAAAAATGATATCTTAACTAGAGTGGTCAAAGAGTATGAACATGTTTTCAAAAGATTTGCAAATATAAATCACATAGAAGAACATTCCACAACTCTAACTTAAGGGTAATATAAATCAAAACAATTCTGTGGTTTTACCTCATGTATAGACAATTGATAGCAATGACAGAAAATGGGAATAGTCAAGGTTGGAGGGATTTAGAATGCTATATACCCTCATGTACTGTTGGTGGATCTATGAATTGCCCCCACCATTATGGAAAGACATTTGCAATTGTAGGATGAAAATGTCCTGAATTCCCAGACTCATTGACCCAAAGGTTAGGTTACACTGCTAGCATTTAACCCCTAAACACACCAAAATAGCAACCACAGTCCTTTTAATATTAAGAAAGAGCTAGGAAAAATATAAGTTGGGGAATATTTGAAAGAGTTATAGTGCATCAGTTTAATGGAACATTACTGTTTATAAGAAAAAATGAATATGATCGATTAATATAGAGGATCATGGGAAGATTTCATGAAATGATGGAAAGTGAAGTCAACAAAACAGGGAAAATATTCATAACCACAATTACATGAATGGAGAGCAATAACAAAACTATTGAAATCAAAAACTATAAAATTATAATAACTAGGTTTAATTTCAAAAGAGATATAAGAATGACTTTCCTTGCTTCTTAAAAGAAGTAGAGCACCAAGGATCAAGACTACTGAATATAGTACCAAACTTTTTCGATGTTTGATGGTTTTGCTAGACTATTGTGTTTTCTCTTTTGTAAAATTCTTTTTATAAAGTATACTTTTTCAGGAGAAAAAAAAGAAGAAGGATACATTAGGGAATGTATATAAGAACAAAATATAATTGATAAAATGTATTTTTAAAAACTTAATAAAGCTGACATAGAATTATAGCACATGCACACACACATATATAGATATATATGTATTTATAACATTTTAGAAATCATCTTTGGCCATTATTCTCATCTAAACTTTATGTCTGCCCCAAGACATAAAACAGTGCTCTACATACAGAAAGTGTTATTTAATTAATATTTATTGAATTGATTTGAGTCAATAGAGTTACTATAGAGTCTAATTTTGCAATTGCCCATTAATAAAGACCTGTCAATACTTGAGTCTCTTTCATTGCTCCTATTATTTTCTATGTATGGTTAATCTATCAATCACATGGCATGAGCACTACCATATTTCTTTCTGCTCACCAGATTTCAATAGAATCCTAGCGCAGAAGAAATTAATTTCAGAGGACAGGAAATTTTAATATTTCAGACAAGCTACTTTCTTTATCTACTGCTGATTAAGTAAGAAAAATAGTTTTTAAAAAAGAGAGTTTTCCCTTTTTTTTCTTTTATTACATAGAGTATCTCTGTATAATATTTTGGAGCTAAAAGTACTTTATAATGATTCACTGCAATTTTTAACATTGAGCTTAGCCTCAACATACTATGGTAGACTACTTGCATTGTGAATGCTATGTAGTACCCTGTTGGTTCCAAATGGGTGTTTAACAATTTTACAGCCATTCATCTAATATTAATTATGGTGCTTTAAATTTCTTCTGAAAATGCATTAGCAAAAATTGATGACACAATTTTAAATGAGGACTTCACATCTTCAAAGATCAAATGTCGTAGACACCAGAACATATAAGACTATGTTAAACATTTCTCTTCTGTGTTCCCCAATCTTCCAGGAAAATAAAAACAGAGGAGGTTAATGAAATAGTAGGTTCTCCGCTTTCTTTTCCAACTCACATACTGGAAGGAACTGTTCACCATTACTGAGATGTCCTATTAGATTATAATATAATAAAAATGACAATTCTACCTAAGTCTACTTATTTAGTGCCATACCCATAAAATTCCCATGTAATTATTTTACAGAGCTAGAAAAAATAGTAAAATTAATCTCAAAGAAGAAAAGATCAAGAATTTCAAGGAAATGTATGAAATACAAATGAAAGTGGCCTAGCTGCACAAGACCTAAAACTATATTGTAAAGCAATGGTCATCAAGACCACTTGGTACTGGCTAAGAAATAGAATACCCAATCAATGGAATAGGTTAGGTTCACAAGACATAATAGTCAATGACTATAGTAATCTACTATTTGATAAACCCCAAACACCCTAGCTTCTGGGATAAGAACTCAGTATTAAACAAAAATTTCTGGGAAAATTGGAAATTAGTGATACTATAAGCAAATTAGAAGAACAAAGGATAGTCTACCTCTCAAATCTGTGGAAAAGAACAACCACAGTACATTATGGAATGCAAAATGGATAATTTTGATTATAATAAAAAATTTTTTATACAAATGAAACCAATGGAGACAAGATTAGAAGGGAAGCAGTAAACTGGGAGCTATTCCTGTTGCTCATCTTCAAAACCCATAATTCTTTAATTACATGAAGAAGGGGAGAAATACTTTTATATATGTTATATATATATATATATATATATATATATAATTTCACTGCATGCCATTTCAATCATTTTGTAGTTGCTATTGTTTTCCATAGGCTTATGAAATATCTATATTTATAGAGTTCTATATTGCTTCATATATTATATGTTATGCCTGTAAATTTTAAGCATAACTATAGTTATAGTGATATATATATATATATATATATATATATATCTCAAGATGGTTCAAATATATATATATATATATATATGTATAAAAACCAACAGGAAATATATAATATATTTAAGTACTTATATTATTACTTATATACAACATATATGTACATGTATATGCATATGGGTATACATACATACATTCACACATATACTATCAGTGCAAATTTGGCAGAATTCAGGCAGAGAAAATTTAGCAAATATTCAAAAAAGCACACTTTTAATTCAATTGGGAAAGTAAAAATAAACAAACAAATATAAAACAAAAAACCAAAATCCAAATCTAAACTCTCATGGGGGAGCAGATTAAAACTGTCTAAACACTTGATTAGAGTCACACACTATGAGAACCATATTCAGACTTCAGTGCACTGAGCAAAGTTGCTTTGATTTTTTGCTGGCTTATTGATGGTCTATATCAAATTTAAATGACCTATACCCATCATGACAGATATATACAGTTGTATTTTCAGTGTATCTGTGCTTTAGAGTTGTTTTATTTTTCTTTTATACATGCAACTATCGATTGATAGCTCTGAATGCAAGTGATATTCTAATATAGACATCCAGCATCTATGCAGTTCCATCAGGGACCCAATCTGAAAATTTTTGAATCCTTTGGAGCTCGAAATTCTGAGCTCTTCTGGAACCCACATTCAGGAAAAGCTCTGATGGAATTCACCTGATAAATCCTGTTGTCAGAGAGGCAGTGGCCTGCAGTGTTCATTATAGCATAGACTGTTGCTTTCTTCTATAACAAAAGAAAATATTGCCAGAGATTTGACAGTCAATAGCTCTAAAGGGCGATCTGAAAATTTCAGTGCAATGGCAAGTTCAAGATTGAAATTTCTCCTGTGACTGCCCACCTATATTACAAGTGGAGCTACTATATTTATTGGAATCTACATGCTGGATTAGCCAGTTAAGACTTTAAGATGACTGTCTTCATTCTTTTTTTTTTCCTTTTCTTCCTTCCTTCCTTCCTTCCTTCCTTCCTTCCTTCCTTCCTTCCTTCCTTCCTTCCTTCCTTCCTTCCTTCCTTCCTTCCTTCCTTCCTTCCTTCCTTCCTTCCTTCCTTCCTTCCTTCCTTTCTTCTTTCCTTCCTTTCTTCCTTTCTTCTCTCCCTCCTTCCCTCCCTGTTTTTTTCTCTTTTTTTTTCCTCCCCTTTCTTCATTCTTCTCTCCTTTTCTGTTGGAAAAGGTTCATGTTGAACATTAGTAGAGGCCAACCTATGTCCTGGCTGGCAAGGGTTTTTAATACCCATTTGGAGTTTGGGTGAAGGTGAAAGTTGTCAGGTTGTGAAAAATGACATTGGTGTTGGCTGACCTGAAATAGGGCCGTAAAGTTCTATTCCTCACAAAGGCAAGATATATTATTGCTGTAATGCCATTATTCCGCTCCATCACTTTTAAACCTTGTTCCCATTATCTGCAAGTTAAATATAACCCTATGTAAAAACAGGAAGGACAGCACTAAGTTGTCCAGCTTAACAGCACACACTTAAATATAATAGAGCACTTGTTACTGTATTTTATGGAACGGAAACTCCAAATGTAAAGATGTATTAAGGAAATATCTCAAAGTTATTAGGGAAGGATATTTACAATTACAGATTGCTTTATATTATGCTTTTATGAACATCTCAGGAAATGAAATAGCCCTCAGCTGTAGAGAGTGAAGAGGGAGGTAATTTTCCTTAATACGGGTGATAAAATTAATCTGATTGAAATCGCTAGCGATTATTTCGCAGAATACTGAGTGGCAGTACAATCACTTACACTCTTTTATATTTTTTTAGTCAAAGCTCGCATAGATGAAAGCTAATTACAAAGTAGTGATGTGAAGCGCTAAGGAAATAGTTTGTATAGCATAGAACAGGCACCGCTAATTGGGGTTTGTGATTACACAGATTGTTGTTAGGGAGAATTAACTACCAGCAGTCTCTCCTGCAAAGCTTCTCATCAAGGGAAAGTAAAAATAGACACTGGATCTGTTATTTATCTAATTATGCCATGAATATTTTCACAAGCATGTTACACACTCTCAAATGTTTTGTTGTTCAAAAACTTTCTATCCCATGCTGCTTGTGATCAAAGTATCAATAAGGATTTTTTGACACTGGGATTTCTCCCAATGACTTTGCCTGAAGTCTTATTTACATATTGAGTGTGTTTTATGCACACCTGAGCTAGAAGTCAATTTGGGGATCCCCAAGCACTGTAGTAAAGAACATATAAAATATGAAAAAGTAGCTTTTAATAGATCTTAAAGTACACCTAATTCTTTCAGATTTAACTATATAGCAAGCAACAGGAAAGCTTCAGAAGAGTTTCAAGAGACTTCTTTTAGAGTGAAAATGAAATAGTTCCAGAAACACTGGGTCCCTCCAGCTTTAGGCATATTTAGAAGTACTTATTTTACAGTTATCTTTCAGTGCAATAGCAAACTCCTTTGTTGTTATTATTTCATTTCTTCATGAAATCCAAGTGTTCATGAGAGGCTTTCTACATAGGAGGAACAGCAAAAGTACTGATTAATTTAATGCCCATTCATTCAAAAAGCTGAAAGTCACCCCCTTGGAGAGAAACATAAGGAAGTGAACTGTTCTGATATGGTAATAGAGTCATGCCATGGAGGGATCTGATTAGTTGGAGATGTAGGGAGTTTGACTAGGATACCAGTTTTCTCCTCAGCCCTAAGTCTTTTCATCATTAACATTACTGTTAGTCTCTTCTTGCCAGTAAATAAATCCTTCTTTGGGCCTTTCACCCACTCTCACCCATTATTACCATTATTATCCATTTACTCTCCTTTTTAGCATGTTTCCTTTCAGAAGAAAACAGAAGACAAAAAAGATGACTGCCTCTTTTTGCATAAGAACATGGAAATCCTGCTGCATTTCCTTATCTAGTAGTAGTATTGTTGATATGGGGGCAGTAGGGAAAGAAAGAAGGGTGGTGATGATAATAAGATTTTAAAGTAGGTAGGAGAAGGGGGTGTGCAAGTTGGGGGAAAAACAACTTTGAAAGATATTGCCTCAGGAACTCCCCCTGAAAGGTATTCCCTGCAATAATTTTTCGACATATGAAATGCTAATTTATTGACAAGAAATGTTCTGAAGACAAAATGTCTCCTACAGGTCTTATTTAAATGGTGACAAACATCTTTCTTTGTGTTAGCTAGGATGAGCAAAAAATGCTTGAATATGAACATACTTCATATCTGATTTAGGAGATGTCTCTGTGTAGAATGACAACTATAATAGATCCTAAAATTATTTGAACAAAATTCATGGATCAATAATGATCATTTAGTGTTAGAAATTAAGCTTTACGTTTGGGCTGTTACTTGCTTTCTCTTCTTAAGGATTTGATTTGTTTCTATATGTTTTTCATGATTAGAAAAATCAAATTGTTAGTTGATCTCGGAGGTATCCCCTTACTCTAAAATTTTGGGATACTGAGGATATAGGAATTTATGGCTAAGTGAAGAGGATCTAGGATACAGATATATTCTGTCCTTTCTTAGCTTTTGTCAGAATATAAACAAATTTTCTTGTGTAGATAAATATAGCTAGCTTATAAAATTGAATTTTTTACATTATCATCATTTTTTTATTATCAATAGTAACAATAATAATAGTATGCCATGACCAATATACTGTGCTGCAGTGTGTGGGCAGTATCTGTGAATTTCACTGCCTTTCTGTATGGAAAGTAGATAAAAAGTATATTATATGGGTGTATGCAAATGATGAAGGACCTGGCCCCCTGCTCCAGTAATTCTTCTGTATGCTTCTACAGTTGTCCAGCCCGACTGACAGGTACTGAAAATTAAATGGTTTTCAATAAAAATTCTGTAACCTGAAATGAATCCCTACTGAATAATTAGAATATCTCACCCATAAAAGGTAATCATGTGTCTTCCATTTTTGAAGAAACCTCTATACTTGATCAGCATCTGTGGAGCTCTAGCTAGATTAGATCTTTAATACTTGTGAAAGAGACATAATGCTTCTCATTTATGGTTGATGAGAAGTTCTTCTATAAGAGTTGAGCTGGGGTGAGCTTGTCACTTTTTCCAAAGGTCAGAGATAGAAAGAAAAGAAAGATGGGAAAGTTTGTATTGCTTTGGTTGAAGACATAAAGAAGTAGAATGGCTGATCTTCAGATGTGGCATTAATATTGCTTCATTAAATACCCGGAGGTAGCTATGAAATCTAGCCAAACTTAGAATATTCATGATAAACAAACAAGTAAACAACTTGAATATGTAGTGGGGATTTACAATTTTTAAATTTCCCTTCTATTCTTGGCAGTCCAGTCATAGTGTGACTGAAATTGTAGTACCAAAGGGAGTCAGTCAAATTTTAGGGTTTCTACTTCCCTTCATTACTGGCCTCAGTCTCATGAAATTGTTTTAATCTTTTCTGAAAAGAGGCATCTTGTGTTATTTTAATTTATTTCAAAAAGACTGCACAGATAATAGCTATGATTTATCAGAGACAGGTATTGGGGAAGGTTAGTGGAGTGTTGGGGAGAGTTTTAGAAAAAAAATTAGAATGGGTTTTAAAAAATAGCCCAGAAGGCAGAAATCATTCCTTCAATGAATGGGAGAGAGGAAGTAGCAAAAATGGCATTAAGGAACACTTCTGAGCTGTCATCTTGTCCAAAAGATCAGATTCATTTGCAGGATAATTATCAATAACTGGTAGTCTGATTGCAATCTTTCTAAAATATATTTAAAAGATTACCAACCTGCTCAAGTCCCTATCTTCTTTTTGCCACTCCACCCCCCAATTTCTTTGAATCCATGGTCACATTAAGACAAACAATTTGATACTGAAATATATCTCTAGGCTGAAGAGGATGAAATAACAATATAGTGGCAGTCTGCTATGACATGTAATAAATGACATAATGATATATATATATTTGCAATAATTACACATATTTTGGAATTCTCCACAGAATTTATTCTGATGGCTTCTTTTCAAGACTGTTTACTTTTGTCATTTATTATATTTCTATTAGTAAATGTTTTAAAACATGCCATTTTTTGCTCATGAAATTACTATTTTTAAATGAAAGGGTCAATTAATACTGGGCCATAAAATTAAATAAGCTGAAGAATATATATATGTATATATACGTACATATATATATATCCAAATGAAGAATGAATTTTATAATTACAAAATAAAAAAAGGATTATTGAAGATTTTGACTAAACATGACTCAATGATTTTCGTGGCAAAGTATTAGGTAAAATAAGCAATTTAAATCATATGGATTCTTTAAATAAAGTGAAATTAGAATTCTCTCTTGATGGTTTTTAGGAGAAAGTAGCTATGATAATGCTAAAATAAACATAAAATTTCAGGTGAAATAATTTATAAATGTCTACCTTTCATGACTTCAGTTTTTTTAATACTTTCCCTGCAGGCCAATAAATACCAGTTTTGGAGTTTAAAAATGAAGAATTCAAATACACTGGAAATAGGCAGTTTTTTCTCCCTATTAAATAGATACAGTGAATGATAACTTGAAACATAATTAATAATTACCATACTCGCTATGATAG
The DNA here is from genome assembly GCF_048593235.1 of Sminthopsis crassicaudata. Classification (NCBI taxonomy): domain Eukaryota; kingdom Metazoa; phylum Chordata; class Mammalia; order Dasyuromorphia; family Dasyuridae; genus Sminthopsis; species Sminthopsis crassicaudata. The sequence goes on along the minus strand of NC_133619.1, from coordinate 185,071,189 downwards.
CCACTTCACAATAATCATCATTTCTTTAGATATAGACTATATTTCCCTGCTACTCACTACAAATGGAAAATAGCTAAGAACTTATTAATTAAGCACAAAAGTAAAAGAATAGTGAGGTTTTCCTTTTTTTCTCCTCCTCTATATGCATAGCTTGATCTTGCTGTTTCTAGAAACTATATGTAGGGAGAAAAAAAATAGTGAAATTAATGCTCTCTACCATTTATTAGATTTTTATAATTCATCAATGTTCTCCATGTCATAGATAGATCTTTTTCATTGAAAAAAGGAATATTTGACTTAACATGAGATGTAGTCAGAATTTTTTTTTATCTAGCTCAGTTTCCTTATTTGTAAGATGTATTGATGATAATTGAATTTCTTGTGGAATTTTGAAGGATAAAGGAAATATGAAAAAAATGCTTTACAAGGAGTAAACTTAGACAAATTTAAGTTTGTCAGAAATCCCATAACAATTATTTAATTAATGTGGGCTTTCACTTTTTTTAAACATTTAAAATTTTATATGCTATATTGAATCAATTAATTAGAAATGATACATGCTAAAGTCCCATGGTTATTTTAATAAATGAAAGAATAAACATTTATTGGTTACTTACAATATGCTGTGTGATATCCACCAGACTGTCTGCTCTCAAATTGGGGGAATGCTGAATTTTTAGGGTTTTCTTTTTTTTTAATTTATAAATTTTTTTGACAGTATATATGCATGAGTAATTTTTTTTATAACATTATCCCTTGTATTTATTTTTCCACATTATCCCCTACCTCCCTCTACTCCCTCCCCTTGATGACAGGCAATCCCATACATTTTACATGTGTTACAATATAACCTAGATACAATATATGTGTGTAAATACCATTTTTTGTTGCACATTAAGTATTAGATTCCAAAGGTATAAGTAACCTGGGTAGATAGACAGTAATGCTAACAATTTACATTCACTTCCCAATGTTCCTTCTCTGGGTGTAGTTGTTTCTGTCCATCATTAATCAACTGGAAGTGAGTTAATCCTGAATTTTTAAGAGCATATTTCTGTGAAGGTTCATTTTCTTTCAGGAGTATTTGAAGAATGATATTTTGTATAAGATCTCTATTAAACTGAGAATTAAAACCAGCATTTCAGAACACAGAAATTAGAAAATACATTTCAAGACCAAGTAATTTTTACAGCTAATATACATGGCTATTTTTTGAGGGTGGGTTTATATATCATTGAATAAAATGTGAGATTCTGCTATCTAAAGAATGAGAAGAATAACTTTCCCTAATATAGAGTATAATTCAAATCAAGATAATCATTTAAAAAAAAACTAATGATGTATCTGTGTAAGATGCTAACCTTTAAAAATAGGTAAACTCTAAAATACATGCAATGATAATAGCATCAACTTTTGAATTCCTATATTTTATATGCAATTATATTTTAAAGTTTATAATTTGAGTGTTCTCTATATAAGTTAATCAGTAAATTACTTTGAATATATGTTTAAATATACATATTCACATATGTTCAATTGTATATAAATATATATATATACATATATATACATAGTGTGCATGCATATATACATAATTCACAATTACTTATAGAAATTTGGTAATGTTCAGATTTTTTGTTTTTATTTTGTTGCAATTTTGATTTTGTATACCTAAATTCATTTTAGGTATAGGTACTCTATATGGTAATAAGTATTTAAAATCTGCTTTTTTATTATAGCTTTTTATTGACAGAACATATGCATGGATAATTTTTCAACACTGTCCCTTTCAATCACTTCTGTTCCAACTTTTCCCTTCTTTCCCTCCACCCCCTCCCCTAGATGGCAGGCAATCTCATACATGTTAAACATGTTAAAATATATCTTGAATACAATATGTGTGTACATATTTATACAGTTCTCTTTTTGCACAAGAAAAATCGGATTTAGAAAGGTAAAAATAAACTGGGAAGAAAAACAAAAATGTAAGCAGTCCACATTCATTTCCCAGTGCTCTTTCTTTGGGTGTAGCTTGTTCTGTTCATCACTGATCAACTGGAACTGAATTAGATCTTCTTATTGTTGGAGATATTCACTTCCATCAGAATACATCCTCATACAGTATTGTTGTTGAAGTGTATAATGATCTTCTGGTTCTGCTCATTTCACTTAGCATCAGTTCATGTAAGTCTCCCAAAGTCTCTTTGTATTCATCCTGCTGGTCATTTCTTACAGAGCAATAATATTCCATAACATTCATATACCATAACTTATTCAGCCATTCTCCAATTGATGGGCATCCATTCAATTTCCAGTATCTAGCCACTCCATTTTGACACATACAGATCTCTTTCCATTCTTTAAGATCTCTTTGGGATATAAGCCCAGTAATAACACTGCAGGATCAAGGTATGCACAGTTTGATAACTTTTTGAGCATAGTTCCAAACTGCTCTCCAGAATGGTTGGATCTGTTCACAACTCTACCAATTAAGCATCAGTGTCCCAGTTTCCTGCATCCCCTCCAACATTCGTCATTATCTTTTCCTGTCATCTTAGCCAATCTGACAGGTATGTAGTGGTATCTCAGAGATGTCTTAATTTGCATTTCTCTGATCAATAGTGAAAATCTGCTTAATTCTGATGTAATCTAAATTAACTAGATTCAGGAAGAAAGAATAGGGATTCTAGATTAACATTATCTTTGCTACTCTATAGTATCATACATATTTGTAAGTAGCAAGCAGATGTCTTTTAAAAGACTGTAACAGATTCTTTTTTCTTTTTTTTTTTTTTTTTTTTTTTTTTTTTTTTTTTTTTTTTTTTAAAGAACCTACTTAATTCTGGGATGGAGGAGAATAAGCAACAGAGAGCCAGTCCCTAGAAATACAAATGACTGGGTACCTTTTTTTTTTCTTATACAAAGGGTAAAACCTTGCCCTTTGGGGATTCATTCAGTAACAAATCCTCAAAGATAGATATAAAATCAATTATTATATATCATTCTTCTCCTCCCTTCTCTTCCTTTGCACTTCCATTCCCTCCCATTCCCTCTCTTCTTCTTTACTGTTTTTCTTTCTCCTCTCTTCCTTTCCCCTTCTTTCTCTTCCCATTTCTTCCCCTCACCTCCTCTCTTCTAGTATCTCTCCTCTCTTCCTCTTTTGCTCTTCTCTCCTCCCATCTTTTCTCTCTTCTTTTCTTCTTACCTCTTCTTTTCTCCCCTTCCCTCTTCACCTCTTCCTACTCTTTTTCCTCCCTCTCTCAATCCTTCCTTCCTTCCCTCCCTTCTTACTTTCTTTCTTCCTTCTTTTCCTCTTTCCTTTTTTTTTACCATTCTTCTTTTCTTCCTTTTCTTTTCTTTCAGCATCCATACTGAATGTACAGAAGAAACTCAAATATCTATTATATTTTATTAGAAATATATATTAGAAATAGTATTAGAAATGAAAAGGGTGAAATCACCATTAAAGAAAAAAAATAAAAACAGTCATTATGAAATATTTTACATAATTATATACCAAAAACTTGACAGTCTAAGTGAAATTAATGAATATTTGTGATAATACAAATTACCTATATACTAATAGATCAGGGAAAAAAATTGAACAAACTATTAACTAACTCCCTAGGGGGAAAAAATTCTCAGGATCAGATTAGTTCAGGAGTGAATTTAACCAAATATTTAAAGAACAATTAATTCCAATTTTACATAAAATTTATAGTTCCAAGTTTTTTATACATACTTTGGAAAAATAGACAATGAGGAATCCCTACAAAACTTCTTTTATGACACAACAATTGTACCTTAACTAGGAAGAGCTAAAACACAGAAAGAAAATTGGAGGCCAATTGTCCTAATGAATATTGATACAAAATTTTTCTTTTTTCTTTCAACCATCTTAGTTTATTTATTTTTAATACAAATTGTTTTATGAATTATGTTAAGAGGAAAAAAATCAGAGCAAATGGGGAAAACCATGGGAGAGATAAAAAAAAATAAAACAGAAAAAAGAAGTGAACATAGCATGTCCCTTACTTCTTTGGTGGTTACAGATGGCATTTTCTGTTATAAGTCTATTGGGATTACTTAAGATCACTGAAGTACTGAGAAGAACCAAGCCTTTCATAGTTGATCATCACCCATTCTTGCTGTTATTGTGTACAATATATTGTATATATTGTGTATTCTTGGTTCTCCTTGTTTTATTCACCATCAGTTCATATAAATGTTTCCAATCCTTTCTATAATCAGCTTGTTCATCATTTGTTATAAGACAATAATATTCCATTACTATCATGTACCACAACTTGTTCAGCCATTACCCAACTGATGGGCCTTTACTCCTTTTCCAATTCTTTACTATCCCAAAAAGAGCTGCTACAAATATTTTTGCCCATGTGGTTTTATTTCCTTCCTTTTTTATTTCCTTGGGATACAGACCCAGTACTGGTCAAAGGGTATGAAAAGTTTTATAGCTCTTTGGGCATCCAAATTGCTCTTCCAGATTTCTTATCAGAATGGTTGAATTATTTCACAACTCCACCAACAATGCATTAGTATCCCAGTTTTTCCATATGTCCTCCAACATTTATCATTATCATTTCCTGTTATTTTAGCCAATTTGAGAGGTGTGAGAGATGGTATCTCAGAGTTGTTTTAATTTGCATTTCTCTAACAGATAGTGATTTAGAAAATGTTTTTCTTGTAACTATAAATGGCTTTAATTTAATCATCTGAAATTATTTGTTCATCTGCTTTGACCATTTATCAATTGGTGAATGACATGCATTCTTATAAATTTGACACAGTTCTTTATGTATTTTAGAAGTAAGACTTTTATAAGAAATATTGACTGTAAAGATTTTTTCCTTAGCTTTGTGCTTCCCATTTAATCTTGGTTTTCTGTTGGTTTTGTTTATTCAAAACCTTTTTAATTTAATGTAATCACAGTTGTCTATTTTGCCTTTCATAAAGTTCTCTAGTTCTTTGTTTATAAATTTCTCCCTTCATAGATCTGATAGGGTGTTAGGATTACTAAGTGAGAACTCAGGTTGTCTGGACAGTGACAAGGTGAGAATTCAGGTTTTCTGGACAATTACAAGGTGAGAACTCAGGTTGACTTGATAGAGGGGGCAAGCTCATTGGCTGGGGTGGTTCTTCCCAGAAGCCCTTGCATTATCCCACGCCCATTCTCTGGGAGGATAAAAGACACAATATTGGGCCTGGAGAGCAGATCGGCCTGGAGAAGGATAAGAGCTGGAGGAGATTCAGAGCCAGGATTCAAGAAGAAAGACTCTGCATTGCATCAGGCTTGACGGGGCTCTCTGCAGGAAGGGAAGTCACTTCTCTGGACAAGAGTTAACAGCAACTGCCTGGAGACAACGGTTCGTTACAGGAAGAAGAATCTGTCGGAGAGATTTGAGTAGACACAGCAGATCTCTTCCCAGAGAGCGATCTGGCAGCTTCTGGAGACGACAGCTCGCTTCAATAGGGAAATTATCTTTTGTTATCCTAATTTGTTTATGATATCATTCTTTATGCCCAAATCATGTATCCATTTTGACCTTATTTTGGTATAGGATGTGAGATATAGGTCTCTGCCAAGTTTCTGACATATTATTTCCCAGGTTCTCCAGCAATTTTTGTCAAATAGTGTGTTCTTATTATAGAAGCTGGAGTTTGGGGATCTATCAAATACTAGATTTCTATAGATCCTGCTTATTGTGCCATGTGTATCTAATTTATTCCACTGATTTACCACTCTATTTCTTAGCCAGTACCAAATGATTTTGATGATTGCTACTTTATAATATAGTTTTTGGCTTGATACTTCTTAGCCACCCATCCTTTATATATTTTTTTATTAATTTTCTTGATATTCTTGACCATATGTTTTTCCAGATGAGTTTTGTTATTTTTTCTAGTTCTATAAAATGTTTTGGCAGTTTGATTGGTATGGTACAGAATAAGTAGACCAATTTAGACAGGGTTGTCATTTTTATTATATTAGCTTGGTCTAGCCATTAACAATTTATATTTTTTCAATTGTTTAGATCTGATTTTATTTGAGTGAGAAATATTTTGTAATTGTGTTCATAGAATTCTTGGGTTTGTCTTGACAGGTAGACTCTCAAGTATTTTATTTTGTCTACAGTAATTTTAAATGGAATCCCTCTTCCTATCTCTTGCTGAAAGGCTTTGTCAGTAATATACAGAAATGCTGTTGATTTGTATGGGTTTATTTTATATCCTGCAACTTTGTTAAAGCAGTGAATTGTTTCCAGTAGGTTTTTGGATGATTTTCTAGTATTCTCTAAGTATATCATTATATCAAGCAAAAAGTAATAGTTTTATTTCCTCATTGCCTATTCTAATTCCTTTAAATTCTTTTTCTTTTCTTATTGCTAGTCAACATTTCTTGTGCATTGTTGAATGACAGTGGTGATAATGGGCAGTCTTATTTCACCCTGTTCTTACTGGGAATGTGTCTGCCTTCTCTCCACTACATATAATACTTGCTGTAGGTGATAGATAGATACTACTTATTATTTTAAGAAAATCTCCCTGTATCCCTGTGCTCTCTAGTGTTTTTAATAGGAATGGGTGCTGTATTTTGTCAAAAGCTTTTTCTTCTTCTATTGAGATTATCATAAGATTTCTGTTGTTTTTATAAGCCATATAGTCGATTATGGTAATAGTTTTCCTGATATTGAACCACCCCTCCATTTATGGTATAAATCTTGTAAAGAGCCACAGACAGTTGGGGAATCTCGGTGAGATATAAGATCCTTCAGCCCAGAGGGAACCTGCTAACAATGTATGGTTCAGTTCTCATCTGGGGGGAAGAAGGGGAGGGCCTGACAACTAGTGTTCTACTTGAAATGGAGATGCAGTAAAAGATGAATTTACATTTTAATAGCAGGGCATTTATGGTTTGCACATGCACAGTGTGCTGTGATGATGGTATTTAGGGGCTGAGAGGACTTGAAATAAATGGACTCCATTTCTGACCATTTTCTTGGGTTCCAGCCTCATCACTCCTCCACTAAGACCAAGGACTTCAGCTGTTCCTGACATCCTCCAGAGAGCTAGTCTGGACAGTATATTTTAGCACCCCAGCATGGAAGCTCTAGAAAGCATAGTACATTTTAGCACCCCAACTTGGGGGCTCTAGAAAGCACACTACAAAATTCTACTTGGTCATGTTGTATTATAATGCCAATAAGTTGTTGTAATCTCTTTGTTAATATATATATTAAATTTTTTTTGCATCAATATTCTTTAGGAAGATTGGGCTGTAATTTTCTTTGTTTTGGTCCTTATTTGATTTAGGTATAAGTGCTACATTTTTGTCACAGAAGGAATTTGTCAGTACTCCTTTACCTATTTTCCCAAATAATTTACATATTATTGGAATGAATAGTTCTTTAAATGTTTGGTAGAATTCACTTGTGAATCCATCTGGCCCTGGAGCTTTTTTCTTCGGAGTTCATTGATGATTTATTCTATTTCTTTTTCAAAAATGGTACTATTTAAGTTTTTTTTTTAATTTCCTCTTCTGTTAACTTGGACAGTTTATATTTTAATAACTATTCATCCATTTCAGTTAGATTGCCGAACTTGCTGCTATAGAGTTTGGCAAAATAGTTTCTAATTATTTCTTTAATTTCTTTTTCATTGGTGGTAAATATATCCTTTTAATTTCTGATGCTGGTGATTTGTTTGTTTGTTTTCCTTTCCTTTTGCTGATCAAGTTAACAAAAGGTTTATCTATTTTGTTAGTTAGTTTTTTTTTTTTTTTTTTTTATAAAAGCAAGTCTTAGTTTTGTTTATTAGTTCAGTAGTTTTCCTAGCCTATTTTTTTATCTCTCTTTTGAGTTTCAAAATTTGTAATTTGGCATTTGATTGAGAATTTTTAATTTGTCCTTTTTATAACTTTTTTTAGTTACATGCTTAATTCATTGATCTCTTTATTTTATTTTTGTATCTATTTAGAGATCCATTAGGTTTTGATATGTTGTCTCATTATTGTCATTTTCTTGGATGAAATTATGAATTGTTTCAGTGATTTCTTGTTTGACCCACTTATTCTTTAGAATAAGATGATTTAGATTCCATTTGGTTTTTAGTTTATCTTACCCTAGCCCTTTATTGAGGAAGCATGTATTTACATGTTATGTAAAAATAAAAATTATACATTCTACCTCTAATTATTCACTCTCTTATTTGGTTATGAACATCTCCCTGTTCATAGATATGACCAAGAATTCTTTTCTGTGCTCCCATAATTTGCTTATGCTATCAACATTTATGTGTAAATATTGTGTCCATTTTGAGCTTGTCTTGGTGTATAGTGAGAAATGCTGTTCCATTCTCAACTTCTACAAGAGTACTTTTCAATTTTCTTAGAAATTTTTTTTAAATATTGAAATTTTGTTTCAAAAATAAATCTGTAGATTTCTGAAACACTAGATTGCTTCTCACATGTTTTTGCAAATTGTGGATCCAATCTATTTTATAGATCTATAAACATATACGTATATATATATATATATATATGAACATACACACATATCTATCTATACATATGTATATAATATATATGAAAAAATAGGGAATGAAGGATTCCTACAAAATTATTTTTATGATTCAGACATGGTACAAATACCTAAACCAGGTAGGCTGAAAACAGAGAAAGAAAATTATTGACCAATCTCCCTAATGAATATTGATGCTAAAATCTTAAATAAAATATTAGCAAAAAAAATTACAGAAAATCATTCACAGGATAATATACCATGGCCAAGTAAGATTTATGCCAGGAATGGAGAGCTGGTTCAATATTAGGAAAACGATTAGCATAATTGACTATATCAATAACCTTCTTATCTCTTAATAAAATCAATTTTTACTTTTGCTTTATCTGAGATCAGAATGCTACTCCTGCTTTTTTGTTTTTTTTTTTTTTACTTCAGCTGAAGCATAATAAATTCTGTTCCAGCCTTTTACCTTTACTCTATATATGTCTCTCTCTGTCAAGTGTGCTTCTTATAAACAACATATTGTAGAATTCTGTTTTTTAATCCACACTGCTATTTGCTTCCATTTTATGGGAGAGTTCATCTCCTTCACATTAACTGTTCAGATTACCAGCCCTATATTTCCCTGTATCATTTTTTCTTATCTGTATAAAGGTTTCTTTTCTCTTTCCATCTTGTCCTTAGTCATTTTTTTTCTACCCATTCCATCCACTATCTTATCTTCTATCACCCCTTCTCCTCTTATTAGTGTTTCTTTAAACTCACTCCCTTCACTACCTTGTATCAATTCTTCCTCCCTTCTCTTACCTTTTTCTCTGGTGTTTCTGCCCTCCCTTCTGTCCTGTCCCTCCCTTTTCTTTTTCTCTTTCTCCTCCTTCTTCTTTTTAATGTTAGATAAATTTCTATACACAACTGAATGATTAAGTTATTCCCTCTTAGAACAAAAACTGACTGAAATATTAGTTGCTGATTTGAAGTGATTAAGACCCTCTCACCAGCTTTCTCAGAGTTTATCTGACCTGGGCTGAACACCCTTTTCACTCCAGTGAGATTGACCTTTTGGAAGTTTTTTCAGTCTATCTTGGGTTAGAGATTGGTTTCATTTCATCAGATACTGTTCAGAAGTTTGGTTCCATGTGGTTTTTGAGAGAAACTGAATGAGTTCCAGAAGCTTTCTGATTTTACTTCACCATCCTGCCTCTGCCCCCAGAACTGAAAAAACATTTTCAACAAAATACCAACTAGCCAATCAAAGCAATATATATATATATATATATATATATATATATATATATATATATATATATATATATATATATATATATATATATATATAAAACACAATAATTATACATAATAACCATGTGGGATTAATATCAGGAATTCCGGGGTGTTTCAATATTACAAAGACCATCAATGTAATTATCTATAAGAAAATAAACAGAAATCATGTGAGTATCTCAATAAATGATGAGAAAGCCTTTAATAAAAAAGTGCCTCTATTCATATTAAAAAACACTAGAGCATATAGGAATAAATGGAGCTTTTCTCAAAATTATCAATATTATCCATCTAAAACCATCAGCAAGCATTATCTGTAATGAGAATAATCTAGAACCCTTCCTTATACAATGAAAGGGGAAGCAAGGATGCCCATTATTACAACTATTCAATGTAATACAAGAAATGTTAGCTTTAGCAGTAAAAGAAGAGAATTGAAGGGATTAGAATAGACAATGAGAAAACAAAACGATCGATTTTTGCAGATGATATGATGGTATATTTAGAGAATGCATTTATTTAGATTTATTTTTTAATTTATTAATTTTATAATTATAATTTTTTCAGTACATATGCATGGGTAATTTTTTTTACAACATTATCCCTTGTATTCACTTTTACAAATTTTCCCCTCCCTCCCGCTACTCCCTCCCCTAAATGACAGGCAGTCCCATATATGATAAATGTGTTACAATATATCCTAGATACAATATATGTGTGTAAAACCAAATTTCTTGTTGCACGGCAAGTACTGGATTCCGAAGGTATAAGTAACTTAGGTAGAAAAACAATAGTGCAAACGTTTTACACTCCTTTCCCATTGTTTCTTCTCTGGATGTAGATATTTCTGTTCATCACTGATCAACTGGAACTAAATTGGATCTTCTCTATGTTGAAGATATCCACTTCAGTTAGAATATATCTTCATACAATATCATTGTTGAAGTGTATAGTGATCTCCTGGTTCTGCTCATTTCACTCAGCATCAGATCATGTAAGTCTCTCCAAGCCTCTTTGTATTCATCCTGCTGGTCATTTCTTACAGAACAATAATATTCCATAACCTTCATATACCCTAATTTACCCAACCATTCTCCAGTTGATGGGCATCCATTCATTTTCCAGTTTCTAGCCACTACAAAAAGAGCTTCCAACAAACATTTTGGCACATACAGGTCCCTTTCTCTTCTTTAGTATTTCTTTGGGATATAGGCCCAGTAGTAGCACGGCTGGATCAAAGGGTATGCACATTTTGATAACTTTTTGGGCAGAGCCCCAAATTGTTCTCCTAAATGGTTGTATTCTTTCACAACTCCACCAACAATGCATCAGTGTCCCAGTTTTCCCACATCCCCTCCACCATTCATCATTATTTGTTCCTGTCATCTTAGCCAATCTGACAGGTGTGTAGTGATATCTCCAAGTTGTCTTAATTTGCATTTCTCTTATCAGTAGTGATTTGGAACACTCTTTAATATGAGTGGATATAGTTTCAATTTCATTATCTGAAAATTGTCTGTTCATATCCTTTGACCGCTTATATTTAAATTTATTTTAATAGATTATAAGATTATTTAAATATTTAGAGCATATTTTAAGCATCAACTAAAAGATTACCTGAATTAATTAACAATTTTAGCAAAGTTGCAGGATATACAATAGACCCACATAAATGATCAGCATTTCTTTCTATGACCAACAAAGCCCAGGAGCAAGAGATAGACACATTCCTTATAAAATAACTATAAATGTATAAAATACTTAGGACTCAAATATGAACATAAATAACAAGGTACTTTTTATACAAATAAAGTCAGTTCTAAACAATTGGAAAAAATATCAATTTCTAATGGTTAGGCTGAACCAATGTAATAAAAATGACAGTTCTGCCTAAACCAATTTACTTATTCAAACTCCAAAAAAACTGTTTGATACAGCAAAAGCAACAACAACAACAACAACAACGAAAACCCAACACAATTCTTCTGGAAGAATGGTCAAGAATAAAAAGGAAGGTGACCTAGCCACCCCAGATTTTAAACTATATAATAAAGCAGTAAGGTGGATCACTGGAATAAGACTTGGTACAGAAGACACAGTAGTCATTAACCATAGCAGCATAGTGTTTGATAAATCTATAGATCTCAGCTTTTTGGGATTAGTATTTGACAAAAATTTCTGAGAAAACAGGAAAATAATAGAATACAAACTAGGTATAAATCAACCTACCTTATACAAAGAGAAGTTCTAAATTGTTATATGCTTTTCATATAAAAGGTGAAACTATACACGAATTAGAAGAGAAAGGAATAATCTACCTGTTGAAGGAAATAGGACAAGAAATAGAAAGCATTGCAAAATTTAAATTAGATAATTTTGATTATGTTAAATTTTAAAAAGCTTTTGTACAAAACCAATGCAATCAAGAATAGATGGGGAAACAGCAAGTGTCTCTGAAAAATCCTCATTTCTCAAATATATACTGAACAAATATAGATAATAATAATGATAAAAATTCCTACAATGATCATGTCTAAAAATGGATATCATCATCTTTATCATATATCAAAAATGTATACTTCCATCTGAAAAAAAAATCTCCAAAGAGTTTTTCACGGTTTCTCCTCTAATCTTGATCACTTTGGTCATATTTATGAAAAAAAAAATTCAAGTTTTTGGAATCAAAGTTGTCCCATTTTGTTTTCAATTTTCCTTATTTATTGTTTTGCCATCAACTCTTCTTCTATCCATAAATTAGAAATGTTATTTCTTCCTTGTTTTTCTAATTTGTTTCTAACATAACCTTTTTATAGCTAAGACATTAATTCAAAGCTGTTTGGGGCTATTGTGTGAATTGTTAATTTAAACTTAATTTCATTTTTATCATTTTCTTTTTTATAAAGCTTTTTATTTTCAAAATATATGCACAAATAATTTGATAACATTGATTCTTGCATATTCTTGTGTTTCAGATTTTCTCCTCCTTCCCCTCACCTTCTTCCCTAGATGGCAAGCAATTCAATATATGTAATGTTCTTCTTGGTTCAGTTTCCCTGGGGTCTCTGGGAGCAGCCTTCATTTCAATTCAGTAATCACCAATGAGTAGCCAAGGATTAAAGTCCAAATCCTTTATTGTCTCCTTCAAAGTCTTGTCTCCTTCACTTGGGGCTAGGCTAGTTTTCTTAGAGGCCTACCTCCCTCATATCTTCTTAGAGATTGGGCTCCTGCCACCAGTCCTTTGTCTTCTCTGCCTTTGCCAGCTTCTTCTCTGTGGTTGTCAGTCCCTGCTTATATGCTCCACACTGTGTATGAACCAATCATTATATCACTAGGAAACCATTATTTGTTGTAGGATTAAATCAATGCTAAACTAGATTTAACCATTGTCTCCTTAATTCCACTTAGTACCTTGTTTCAAGTTCTGGCCCATAACAAATCTATGTTAATCACGTTAAAATATATTAAACTTAATTTCTGCCAGACTATTTTCCAGTTTTGTGAACAATGAGTCTGTACTTTAGTAGCTCTGGACATTGAAATGATTGAACACCAAGCTCAAGTTTATGTTCTATTTGTTGCATTAAAAACTGCCCTTATATTATCTTTTAAAACTGAAGATATTCAATCAGTCATTTTATTTGTATCTGACTCTTTGTGAACCCACTTAGCATATTTTTGGTAAAGAGACTGGAGTGGTTCACCATTTCCTTTTCTTATTTCCCCTTAAGGAAACAAAGACAAAGCATATTAAGTGATTTCCCCATAAGGAAACAAAGACAAAGCATATTAAATGACTTGCCCAGAATCATACAGCCAATAACTGTCTGAAGCTAGATTTGAACTCAATGTTCCTGACTATAGGCCTGCCACTTCATTTACTATGCAACCTAGATTCCTCAATGTCAAAGTTGGGAAGAGATAAAATTTTTTTGATATTCTCAAATATTTAGTACTTCAAACAATCATTGATATCATCATTGAAAATGTCTTATGTAACCACATTCAGATATACAATCCATATCCCTAATTGCTGTACTCCTAAATTCCTTCATATGATACTCAGCCTTTGGGTGATAGATCTTTCTATATTTAAGCTATATTGGACTTCAGATCACAGATGGTCTCTGTCCTGGTCCTCTTCCCAAAGTCTTTCCAGCTTTGAAGTCAGAACTCAAGTACATTAAAATGGCTTTAAAGAAACAATATAATGTTGAAGCAATGGAGGAATATTTTTAGTGGAAAACTTGTTCAGTCAGAAAAAAATGTTTCATTGAATAAAACTTGGTTAGTTATACTTCTAACTCTGAAATAATTTATGTCTAGAGTAGTATTATATACACACATATATGCATCTATGCATACATACATATATATATACATATACATACATATATATATATATATACATATATATATATATATATATATGTATATTTCTGCTATTGGCCTGGGAGATAGATAGTTTTTTGTTTTTTTTTTAGTTTTCTTTTGTTATAAGGCTCTTTTAAAAATTATTCCATAAAAGCAAAACTCAAATCCTATTATATGAATGCATGTTATATTTTCTGTTGAGAAGGATCAGGGAAAGTTTCATTCATGAGATGTTATTTGAGGCATATCTTAAAAAAAAAGAAAAGAAAAGAAAAGAAAAGAAATACTTTGTCATGCGAGCAAGGAGTGAGCTCCTTGTTCAGGTTATGACTGAGACATAACCAGTGCAAAATCATGGAGGCAGGAGATGGACAAGTAAGGAGCAGTTAAAAAGCAATTTGGATGGAAGGAAGCCAAATTCATGGCCAAAGTCAGCATGGAAGTGGGGAGTTATGATCAATGAAACTGGAAAGAGTTTGGATCCAAGATAAAAAGGTATTTAAAATTAAAAGAGAGGATCCATACTGAACTCCTGGAGTTGGTTGAATAGGAGAATCAAATAGTAAAATTGTCTTTAAGAAAAAATTATGACTTCCGGCCAAGATGGCGGCGTAGAGGCAGACAGCTGCTTGAGCTCCCCGTTTTCTCTCAGAACTTACTTCATGACAAGCCTCAGAGTTAATGCTTGACCAGAAAGAAATCCACAAATAATCACCAATAGAAGACATCCTTGAAATTCGCCAGAAAAGGTCTGTGTTTGCTGGGGGAGGGTTGAACAGACTGGGCACAGACTGAGGGTAGGTAAGCCAGAGGGAGACAGGCAGCTTCACACAGCTCAGACTTGAGGATGAAGGGGTACAATCTCTGCCTTTCTGCGAAAAGGCTTTTACCCCACTGTGGATACTCCGTCTTGGCAGCAAGCCAGGAGCAGAGAGAGGGTATAAACACCGGAGGTGAAGATTAAAACCCCGGAAAACTAGCATGTCTCTCGGAACCGGCCACCCCCAAACCCCACCTGGACTGACTCAGCTCATTCTCAGAGCCTTAGAGCACAGATGCAGCACAGCCATCTCTGTTCTGTTAGTGGCTCTCTGCTGCCCTACCCCCAGTCTGTAGAGGAAGCCCATTAACACCATCCAGCCCCATCCCCCGCAAAACAGACCAATTGTTTCTCTTGTTGATTTGTTTTCTTCCATTCCTCTTGACAAAATGAACAAAAAATTCAAAAGGGCTCTAACCATTGACAGCTTCTGTATGGAGAGAGAGCAGACTTCAAACACTGAGGAGACTAAAAACAGACTGTCCCCAGAGGAATCCCCTAAGGGGGATATGAGCTGCTCCTCTCATAGAGGAAATCAAAAAGGCTCTCACAAGAGAGCTGGAAGAGAAATGGGAAAAGGAAAGGGAAGCTTGGCAAGAGAGCCTGGAGAAGTCATCCCATGCATTCAAAGACAGAGTGGATAAAGAAATCAAATCATTGAGAAACAAGATTAGTGAGCTGGAAAAGGTAAACAACTCCAAGGAAAACAGGATTAGTGAGCTGGAAAAAGAAAACAGCTCTCTAAAAAATAAAATGGATAAAATGGAAAAAAAAATTCCATAGAAGATAAAAACTCAATTGGACAATTACAAAAAGATATAAAAAAAAGCGAGTGAAGAAAATACATCATTGAAAATTAGTAAACCTTAGTTTACTAATAGAAATACTAATTTTTTTACTAAAGTTTATTTATTTCTATTATTATTATTTCTATGTAAACTATTTTAGTAATAGTTTACATAGAAAATTAGTAAAACCTTGAAAATGAAAAGGGAGAACTCACCACTAATGAAGAGGAAATTAGAACAATAGTTAGGAGCTATTTTGCTCAACTTTATGCCAATAAATTCGATAACTTAAATGAAATGGAAGAATACCTTCAAAAATATAGCTTGCCCAGATTAACAGAGGAAGAAATAAGTAGTCTAAATAGTTCCATCTCAGAAAAAGAAATAGAACAAGCTATTAAACAACTTCCTAAGAAAAAGTCCCCAGGACCAGATGGATTTACATGTGAATTCTACCAAACATTTAAAGAACAACTAACTCCAATGCTATGTAACTATTTGAAAAAATAGGGATTGAAGGAGTCCTACCAAATTCCTTCTATGACACAGACATGGTACCGATACCTAAACCAGGTAGATCGAAAACTGAGAAAGAAAACTATAGACCAATTATCTTAATGAATATTGATGCTAAAATCTTAAATAAGATATTAGCAAATAGACATTATAAAATCATCCCCAGGATAATACACTATGGCCAAGTGGGATTTACACCAGGAATGCAGGGCTGGTTTAATATTAGGAAAACTATTAGTATAATTGACCATATTAATAATCAAATTAATAAAAACCATATGATCATCTCAATAGATTCAAAAAAAGCATTTGATAAAATCCAACATCCATTCCTACTAAAAACACTTGAGAGTATAGGAATAAATGGACTATTCCTTAAAATAATAAGGAGCATATATTTAAAACCTTCAGTAAGCATAATATGCAATAGAAATAAACTGCAACCTTTCCCTATAAGATCAGGAGTGAAACAAGGTTGCCCACTATCACCATTACTATTCAATATAGTACTAGAAACTCTAGCCTCGGCAATAAGAGCCGAGAAAGAGATTCAAGGAATTAGAGTAGGAAATGAGGAAATCAAATTATCACTTTTTGCAGATGACATGATGGTATACTTAGAGAACCCCAAAGACTCTGCTAAAAAGCTATTAGAAATAATTCAGAATTTTAGCAAAGTGTCAGGATACAAAATAAATCCACATAAATCCTCAGCATTTTTGTACATTACCAACACAATCCAACAGCAAGAGATACAAAGAGAAATTCCATTCCAAACAAATGTTGAGAGTATAAAGCATTTGGGAATCAATCTACCAAAGAACAGTCAGGAATTATATGAGCAAAACTACAAAACACTTGCCACAAAAATAAAGTCAGATTTAAATAATTGGAAAGACATTAAGTCTCTTGGATAGGCCGAGTGAATATAATTAAGATGACAATACTCCCTAAACTAATCTATTTATTTAGTGCTATACCAATCAGACTCCCAAGAAACTATTTTAATGACCCAGAAAAAATGACAACAGAATTCATATGGAACAACAAAAGGTCGAGAATTTCAAGGGAAGTAATGAAAAAAAAATTAAATGGAGGTGGTCTAGCTGTACCTGATCTAGAACTATATTATAAAGCAACAGTCACCAAAATCATTTGGTATTGGCTAAGAAATAGACTAGTTGATCAGTGGCATAGGTTAGGTTCACAGGGCAAGATAGTGAATAGTGTTTGACAAACCCAAACATCCAACCTTTTGGGATAAGAATTCAATATTCGACAAAAACTGCTGGGAAAACTGGAAATTAGTATGGCAGAAACTAGGCATGGACCCACATTTAACACCACATACTAAGATAAGATCAAAATGGGTCCAAGATTTAGGCATAAAGAACGAAATCATACATAAATTGGAGGAACATGGGATGGTTTACCTCTCAGACTTGTGGAGGAGGAAGGAGTTTGTGTCCAAGGGAGAACTAGAGACCATTATTGATCACAAAATAGAACATTTTGATTACATCAAATTATAAAGCTTTTGCAGAAACAAAACTAATGCAAATAAGATTAGAAGGGAAGTAACAAATTGGGAAAACATTTTTACAGTTAAAGGTTCTGATAAAGGCCTCATCTCCAAAATATACAGAGAATTGACTTTAATATATAAGAAATCAAGCCATTCTCCAATTGATAAATGGTCAAAGGCTATGAATAGACAATTTTCAGATGATGAATTTGAAACTATTTCCACTCATATGAAAGAGTGCTCCCAATCACTATTGATCAGAGAAATGCAAATTAAGACAACTCTGATATATCATTACACACCTGTCAGATTGGCTAAGATGACAGGAACAAATAATGATGAATGGTGGAGGAGATGTGGGAAAACTGGGACACTAATACATTGTTGGTGGCGTTGTGAAAGAATCCAACCATTCTGGAGAGTAATCTGGAATTATGTCCAAAAAGCTATCAAAATGTGCATACCCTTTGACCCAGCCATATTACTACTGGGCTTATATCCCAAGGAAATACTAAAGAAGGGAAAGGGACCTGTATGTGCCAAAATGTTTGTGGAAGCCCTTTTTGTAGTGGCTAGAAACTTGAAAATGAATGGATGTCCATCATTTGGAGAATGGTTGGGTAAATTATGATATATGAATGTTATGGAATATTATTGTTCTGTAAGAAATGACCAACAGGAGAAATACAGAGAGGCTTGGAGAGACTTACATCAACTGATGCTAAGTGAAACGAGCAGAACCAGATGATCATTATACACTTCAACAATGATACTATATGAGGATGTATCCTGATGGAAGTGGATATCTTCAACATAGGGAAGAGCTAATCCAATTCCAATTGATCAATGTTGGACAGAATCAGCTACATCCATAGAAGGAACACTGGGAAATGAGTATAAACTGTGAGCACTGTTTTGTTTTGTTTTGTTTTTCTTCCCAGATTATTTTTAGCTTCCGAATACAATTCTTCCTTTGCAACAACAACAAAAAAATTCGGTTCTGCACATATATATTGTACCTAGGATATACTATAAAATATTTAATATGTATGGGAATGCCTGCCATCTAGGGGAGGGGGTGGAGGGAAGGAGGGGAAAAATTTGGAATAGAAGGGAGTACAATGGATAATGTTGTAAAAAAAATTACCTATGAATATGTACTGTCAAAGGAAATGTTATAATTATAAAAATTAATAAAAATAATTTAAAAAAGAAAAATTATTTTGTCCATGGTTTAGAGAATGGTTGGTAGTGCTCAATGCTTTGAAGTGGGAAGATCTATTAGAAGGGTAATTCAGTAATACAGGTGAGAAGTGATGTGGGTCTGAACTAAGGTACTATATGTATGAGTGAAAAGAAGTCAGATGCAAGATATGTTGTGGATGTGGAAGATTTTGGAGATAAGATCTGAAAATTTATTGGCTAAATAGGATGCAGAAAAATAGACTTCAAAATAATTCCAAGAATATAAATCCAGAAGGCTGTAAAGATGGTGATACTTTTGACAGAAATCAGGAAATATAGAAAAGGCAAGGATTTTGAAGAAAAGATAAGTTTACTTTAGAGTATGTTGAGCTTGACATATCTCTGTGACATTTATATATATGTTTATTTGTATGCATATAGAATATTTAATGCATTTCCTCCTTACTTCCATTTCATAGAGTTCTTTCTTTCCTTTAAGATATAGCTCAAGCATCTTCTTATGTATGAAGCTTTTTGCCCTCCCCCCAAATACTAGTGACCTTTTTCTCAGTTATCTTGTACTTCTTTATGCTTATGTCTTTTATCTTACACTACAGGAATAAAACAAACATGTATATTACATGCAATTTACATGCATGTGCATAGATATGTACAGGTATGTAAGAAGAAAGTACATTTACTACCTCATCTCACTTTAAAGAAAGTATAGTTTTTAGGTAAGAGTGTTTCTTGACTAAATCAGTCATCAGAACTAAATGTGATTATTGATCAAATTAACAAAAACTAAAAAGTGAAAAGACAAGGAAAAGCAGAACTAGGGGAAAGTAATATCACCAAACCCAAAGAATAAGAAATAAGATTTCCTTCCTTTCTTCCTTCCTTCCTTCCTTCCTTTCTTCCTTCCTTCCTTCCTTCCTTCCTTCGTTCCTTCCTTCCTTCCTTCTTTCTTTCCTTCTTTCCTTCTTTCCTTCCTTCCTTCCTTCCTTCCTTCCTTCCTTCCTTCCTTCCTTGCTTCCTTGCTTCCTTCCTTCTTTCCTTCCTTCTTTTCTCTCTTCCATGGATGAGTTTATGCCATATTTCCATTGTTGCTCTAAATTCTTCATATTTGTGATTTTTATGGTCTAGTAAAAATGATTTATTTACTAAGAGGAAGAGGGGGGAGCTTGGAATGGAATGCATACCTGGTTGGCCTGGGTACTTTCCTTTAAATGGAAGTTCTGGGAGGAACTGAGTATTCAGAGGATGAGATGGAGAAGATTAGTGATTAAGTTCATAGGTGCAGTTGAACTTCCAGGATAAGAAGACTTCTTTTTTTAAATTTATTTTTATTTTTATTTTATTCATTTTTCCAAATTATCCCCTCCCTCCCTCCACTCCCCCCCCCCCCCCGATGGCAGGCAATCCCATATACCCCACATGTGTTACAATATAACCTAGATACAATATATGTGTGTAAATACCTTTTTCTTGTTGCACATTAATTATTAGCTTCCGAAGGTATAAGTAACCTGGGTAGATAGACAGTAGTGCTAACAATTTACATTCGCTTCCCAGTGTTCCTTCTCTGAGTATAGTTATTTCTGTCCATCATTGATCAACTGGAAGTGAGTTGGATCTTCTTTATGTTGAAGGTTTCCACTTCCATCAGAATACATCCTCATACAGTATTGTTGTTGAAGTGTATAGTGATCTTCTGGTTCTGCTCATTTCACTCAGCAACAGTTGATTTAAGTCTCTCCAAGCCTCTCTGTATTCCTCCTGCTGGTCATTTCTTACAGAGCAATAATATTCCATAACCTTCATATACCACAATTTACCCAACCATTCTCCAATTGATGGACATCCATTCAACTTCCAGTTTCTAGCTACAACAAAAAGAGCTGCCACAAACATTTTGGCACATACAGGTCCCTTTCCACTCTTTAGTATTTCTTTGGGATATAATCCCAATAACAGCAATGCTGGGTCAAAGGGTATGCACAGTTTGACAACTTTTTGGGCATAGTTCCAAATTGCTCTCCAGAATGGCTGGATTCTTTCACAACTCCACCAACAATGTATCAGTGTCCCAGTTTTCCCACATCCCCTCCAACATTCGTCATTATTTGTTCCTGTCATTTTAGCCAATCTGACAGGTGTGTAGTGGTATCTCAGAGTTGTCTTAATTTGCATTTCTCTGATCAGTAGTGATTTGGAACACTCTTTCATATGAGTGGAAATAGTTTCAATTTCTTCATCTGAGAATTGTCTGTTCATATCCCTTGACCATTTATCAATTGGAGAATGGTTTGGTTTCCTATAAATCAGGGTCAGTTCTCTATATATTTTGGAAATGAGACCTTTGTCAGAACCTTTCCTTTTAAAAATATTTTCCCAATTTGTTACTTCCCTTCTAATCTTGTTTGCATTAGTATTGTTTGTACAGAAACTTTTTAGTTTGATGTAATCAAAATCTTCTATTTTGTGATTAATAATGATCTCTAATTCTCCTCTGGTCATAAATTCCTTCCTCTTCCACAGGTCTGAGAGGTAGACTATTCTCTGTTCCTCTAATCTATTTATGATCTCACTCTTTATGCCTAAATCATGGACCCATTTTGATCTTATCTTGGTATATGGTGTTAAGTGTGGGTCCATATCTAATTTCTGCCATACTAATTTCCAGTTTTCCCAACAGTTTCTTCCGAATAATGAATTTTTGTCCCTAATGTTGGTATCTTTGGGTTTGTCAAAGATTGGATTGCTATAGATGTACCCTTTTTTGTCCTTTGTATCTAATCTGTTCCACTGATCTACCGTTCTATTTCTTAGCCAGGACCAAATGGTTTTGGTGACTGCTGCTATATAATATAGCTTTAGATCAGGTACACTTAGACCACCTTCCTCTGACTTTTTTTTTTTCATTAGTTCCCTTGTAATTCTCGACCTTTTATTCTTCCATATGAATTTTGTTGTTATTTTTTCTAGGTCATTAAAATAGTTTCTTGGGAGTCTGATTGGTATAGCACTAAATAAATAGATTGGTTTGGGGAGTATTGTCATCTTTATTATATTCGCTCGGCCTATCCAAGAGCACTGAATGTCTTACCAATTATTTAGATCTGACTTTATTTTTGTGGCAAGTGTTTTGTAATTTTTCTCATATAATTCCTGACTGTTCTTTGGTAGATGGATTCCCAAATACTTTATACTCTCAACATTTGTTTGGAATGGAATTTCTCTTTGTATCTCTTGCTGTTGCATTTTGTTGGTGATATATAAGAATGCTGAGGATCTATGTGGATTTATTTTGTATCCTGCCACTTTGCTGAAATTTTGATTTATTTCTAGTAGCTTTTTAGCAGACTCTTTGGGGTTCTCTAAGTATACCATCATGTCATCTGCAAAGAGTGATAGTTTGATTTCCTCATTTCCTACTCTAATTCCTTGAATCTCTTTCTCGGCTCTTATTGCCTAGGCTAGCGTTTCTAGTACTATATTGAATAGTAGTGGTGATAGTGGGCAACCTTGTTTCACTCCTGATCTTACTGGGAAAGGTTGCAGTTTATTTCTATTTCATATTATGCTTACTGACGGTCTTAAATTTATGCTCCTGATTATTCTAAGGAATAATCCATTTATTCCTATACTCTCAAGAGTTTTTAGTAGGAATGGATGTTGGATTTTGTCAAATGCTTTTTCTGCATCTATTGAGATGATCATATGGTTTTTATTAATTTGATTATTAATATGGTCAATTATACTAATAGTTTTCCTAATATTAAACCAGCCCTGCATTCCTGGTATGAATCCTACTTGATCATAATGTATTATCCTGGGGATGATTTTCTGAAGTCTTTTTGCTAATATCTTATTTAAGATTTTAGAATCAATATTCATTAAGGAAATTGGTCTATAATTTTCTTTCTCAGTTTTCGATCGACCTGGTTTAGGTATCAGTACCATGTCTGTGTCATAAAAGGAGTTTGGTAGGACTCCTTCATCCCCTATTTTTTCAAATAATTTATATAGCATTGGGGCTAATTGTTCTTTAAATGTTTGGTAGAATTCACATGTAAATCCATCTGGTCCAGGGGATTTTTTCCTGGGGAGTTGATTAATAGCTTATTCTATTTCTTTTTCTGAAATGGGACTATTTAAGCAATTGATTTCCTCCTCTGTTAATCTCGGAAGCCTATATTTTTGGAGGAAGTCATCCATTTCACTTAAGTTATCAAATTTATTGGCATAAAGTTGGGCAAAGTAACTCCTTATTATTTCTCTAATTTCCTCTTCATTGGTGGAAAGATCCCCCTTTTCATTTGTAAGACTAACAATTTGATTTTCCTCTTTCTTTTTTCTGATCAGATTTACCAAAGGTTTATCTATTTTATTGGCTTTTTCATAAAACCAACTCTTGGTTTTATTTATTAATTCAATAGTTTTTTTACTTTCAATATTATTGATTTCTCCTTTTAATTTTTGTATTTCAAGTTTAATTTTTGGTTGGGGGTTTTTAATTTGGTCTTTTTCTAGCCTTTTAAGTTGCAAGCCCAATTCGTTAATCTTCTCTTTCTCTATTTTCTTCAAATAAGCCTCTAAAGAGATAAAATTTCCCCTTATTACTGCTTTAGCTGCATCCCACAGATTTTGGTATGATGTCTCATCATTGTCATTATCTTGGGTGAAATTATTAATTGTTTCTATAATTTGCTCTTTCACCCATTCTTTAAGATGAGATTATTCAGTTTCCAATTACTTTTTGGTCTATTTATCCCTAACTTTTTACTGAATGTAGCTTTTATTGCATTGTGGTCTGAGAAGAAGGCATTTATTATTTCTGCCTTCCTACATTTAATTTTGAGATCTTTATATCCTAATATATGGTCAATTTTTGTATAGGATCCATGGACTGCTGAGAAGAAAGTATATTCCTTTCTATTGCCATTCCGTTTTCTCCAAAGGTCTATCATACCTAGTTTTTCTAATGTTCTATTTACTTTTTTAATTTCTTTCTTGTTTGTTTTTTGGTTTGATTTGTCTAAATCTGAAAGTGCAAGGTTGAGATCTCCCACTATTATAGTTTTACTGTCTATTTCTTCTTGCAACTCTCTTAACTGTTCCTTTAGGAAGTTAGATGCTATACCACTTGGTGCATATATGTTTAGTATTGATATGGCTTCATTATTTATGCTACCTTTCAGCAGGATATAGTTTCCTTCCTTATCTCTTTTAATTAGATCAACTTCTGCTTTTGCTTGATCTGAGATAAGGATAGCTACCCCTGCTTTTTTGGCTTTACCTGAAGCATAATAGATTCTGCTCCAACCTTTTACCTTTACTCTATATGTATCTCCCTGCTTTAAGTGTGTTTCCTGTAAACAACATATTGTAGGGTTCTGATTTTTGATCCAGTCTGCTATCTGTCTCCGTTTGATGGGAGCGTTCATCCCATTCACATTTACATTTAAAATTACTAATTCTGTATTTCCTGCCATCATATTATCCCCAGATTATGCTTTTTCCCCTTGACCCCCCTTTCCCCCTTCCCCAATATTCAATTTATAGAACCCCCTTGTGACGCACAGCCCTCCCTTTTTTTTTTTAGTATCCTTCCCCCCTCCCTCCACGTCCCTTCCCTTATTCTCCTTTTCCTTTTCCCTTTTCCTCTCCCCCGTTTTAATGAGGTGAGAGAGAATTCTCTGAAAAACAAATATGACAAGTATTTACTCTTTGAGCCTCTTCTGATGAGAGTAAGATTTACACAATGATTCTCCCCCTCTCTAAATTCCCTCAGATATGGTGTATTTTCTATGCCTCTTCCTGGGATGTAGTTTCCCTCTTTTTATCACACCCTCCCCTTTTTATGATACTACCCCCTTCCCTTTACTACACCCCCTCCTTTTTTTTTTCTTTTATATCAGTAAAATCAAATTATCCATGCATACTTTCTATATACCCACAACAGAGTTACAGTTCTCAAGGGTTCTGTGTACCTTTTTCTGTTTCTCTTCAGTCTTTTGGATGTAGATCAAATTTTTTGTTTAAGTCTGGTTTTTTTTCTTAGAAACATATGGAATTCCTCTATTTCATTGAATGACCATCTTCTTCCATGGAAAAAAATGCTAAACTTAGCTGGGTAGTTTATTCTTGGTTGCAATCCTTGATCGTTTGCCTTTCAGAATATCAGGTTCCAGGCCCTTCTATCTTTTAATGTGGAGGCAGCCAGATCTTGTGTGACCTTTATTCTGGCACCTTGGTATTTAAATTGTTTTTTTTCTAGCTGCTTGCAGGATTTTCTCCTTTGTGTGGTAATTCTGCAGCTTAGCCACAATATTCCGTGGTGTTCTTTTTTTAGGGTCTATTTCAGAAGGAGTTCGATGAATTCTTTCAACATCTACTTTCCCCTCTGTTTCTATTATCCTGGACAGTTCTCTTTGATAATTTCCTGTAAAATAGAATCTAGGCTCTTTTTTTGGTCATAGTTTTCGGAAAGTCCAATGATCTGCAGATTATCTCTCCTAGATCTATTTTCCAGGTCTATAGATTTTCCCAGTAAGTATTTGACGTTGTTCTCCAACTTCTCATTTTTTTTGTTTTGTTTGACTGATTCTTGGGTTCTCTGTGAATCATTCATTTCTATTTGTTCCATCCTGACTTTTAAGGAGTTATTTTCTTCTTTCACAGTTTTTAGTTCTTTTTGTAAATGCCCAATTTCGTTTTTAAATGAATTATTTTGCTCTATTGATTTTTTTTCTATTTCCCTAATTTTTTTTTTTTTTGAGAATTATTTTCTTTTTCCAATTCAGAAATCTTATTTTCTTGGGAGTTTTTTTATCTTCTCCAATTCAGAAATCCTATTTTCCTGTGATTTTTTTACCTTTTCTAATTCACTAATTTTGTTTCCCTGCATCTCCTGTGAATTCTTTATTTTTTCCAACTCCAATTTCAGGACGTTGTTATTCTCTATCATAGCTTCCCTTTCTTTTCCCGATTTTTCTCTCTTAACTTTTTAATAGTCTCTTCATGGAGAGAGTTATGTGATGGGGGGCAGGAATCGTTCCCCTTTAGGTTGTTATCTGCTGACTCTCTGCTGTTAACTTCCTCAGGGTTGGATACCCACTCTTTCTCTGTGTAGAAGGAATCTATGGTTTTTTGGGGGCTTCTTGCTCATACTTAAAAAATCTTTTGGGTTCTTTCCCTGGGGTAGGAAATTATTTATTTACTTCTTTACCAGCTTCCTCCCAGACCGGATAGATGCAGCGGCTCTTGGGCCTGAGCTAAGAGAGAGCTCTGGGAGAGAGTTCCCCACCCCCTCCCTGGAAGTGCCTCAGAGGTGATCAGCACTGCTGTGCCCCGAGGGCGCTGTGTTTTAGAGGCTTCCCTGAGATTGAGACTGAACAGCAAAGGCGACTCAAAGCCTAGCCTATGGGTCCGGTGGGGTGTGGATGTCTGCAGCAGGTGACGTGAAAAGCCCCTGTGCTCAAACTGGGAAGTGTCTGCTAGAAACCGCGGTCCCTAGTTCAAAGTTTCCGCTTCTCTGGGACTTCCATTCCACAGCCTCCAGCCGAGCCAGGCACTATGAGTTACCGCCCTGCCCACTCTTCAATCTCTTAATTACCCAGAGGCGAAAGCCTGGATTGCTTATGTCCCGGTGCCGAGATCTGCTGAGTCACCCCTGGGATCCGGGAAGATCCAATCTAGTTTCAAATTTTAAAGTGGCTTATATTTCTCCTCTGATCTGCTGTTTTATAAGCATAGAAGAGCTAACAGCCTGTGCCAGATCCTTTTATGTCAGTGGATTCTCTGATCCCAGAGCCCTCCCCAGCGCGACTGGCGCAGTGTGCCACTACCCCACCGCCTGTGCTGGCCTCTCTTCTTCCTCCCCTGGCAGCTGACCTTTCCTGCTGAAACTCCAGATTCTCTTCAGCTGGTAAGTCATGCTTCCAGTCCTTGTGGATTCTATCAGTCCAGTGCTATTTCTGAGGCTGATTAAATATAGTTGTTTGTGAGGGAAGAAAGGAGCTTACACAGTGGCGTGTATCTTCTCCGCCATCTTGGCTTCGCCCCCGATAAGAAGACTTCTTATGGTATGGTAGAGAATGTCTGGAGAGGCAGAGATGATGCCTAGAGAGGAATGAAAATCTACAATAAGAATGTAATTTACTGAGCAGTTTTATAATTATTGGCCCCTAATTTATTTTTTTTAATTTTATAATTATAATAATTTATTTTTGACAGTACATATGCATGGGCATTTTTTTTACAGCATTATCCTTTGTACTTACTTCTTTTCAGAATTTTCCCCTCCCTCCCTCTACCCCTTCCCCTAGATGACAGGCAAAATATGTTAAATGTGTTACAGTATATCCTAGATACAATATATGTGTGTAAAACCGAATTTCTTGTTGCACAGTAAGAATTGCATTCATAAGGTAAAAGTAACCTGGGTAGAAAGCCAACAGTGCAAACAGTTTACACTCAATTCCCAGTGTTCCTTCTCCGGGTGCAGCTGATTGTGCCCATCATTGATCAACAGGAACTGAATTAGATCTTCCCTATGCTGAAGATATCCACTTCCATCAGAATATATCTTCATACAGTATTGTTGTTGAAGTGTATAATGATCTCCTGGTTCTGTTCATTTCACTCAGCATCAATTCATGTAAGTCTCTCCAAGCCTTTCTGTATTCTTCCTGCTGATTATTTCTTATAGAGCAATAATATTCCATTATCTTCATATACCCTAATTTACCCAACCATTCTGCAATTGATGGGCATCCATTCTTTTTCCAGTTTCTAGCCACTACAAAAAGGGCTGCCACAAACATTTTGGCACAAACAGGTCCCTTTCCCTTTTTTAGTATTTCTTTGGGATATAAGCCCAGTAGGAGCACTGCTGGATCAAAGGGTATGCACAGTTTGATAACTTTTGGGGCATAAATCCAGATTGCTCTCCAGAAAGGTTGTATTCTTTCATAACTCCACCAACAATGCATCAGTGTCCCAGTTTTCCCACATCCCCTCCAACATGGCCCCTAACTTAGTTTCTAATTTTTCTTTTTGTTGCTTTTGTTTGATACAACTATGACTGTTGCTATTAATCTTTTATTATGTATAAGACTTATCTTGTCTCTGACTTTCTTTAAGCTATATATCCAGAAATATGGTGACTGAGGTAAAGGTATGAATAATTTAGTGAATTTATATATATATATGTATTTACAAATTGTTTTCTTATATGATTGAAGTAATTAACTATTCTAACATTTGTATATGAGTATGTCTGTTTTTCTATAGTCCTCCAACACAGATATGTATTTGTATTATCTATTTTTGAAAGAGTAATAATGAAGAAAAATTCATTTTGCATGAATATTTTAAGATAATTTAAGACAAGACAAAGGGGAAAATAGAGCAAATTAATTTTTAAAAAAATACTAATGATAAATGCTATGGTTATTAGTTATTTTTTGTCAGGATTTGTATTGTTTTATGTCTTAATGGATCATGGATTAAGCATAGATATTACCTGAAAATTCTTCCCCAAGAACAGGAATATTTATGGTACAAAGCTACCGGTGTGTCATCTTTGCCAAAATCTTGATTGTCTAGAATGATCAATGAATTAGCTATTCTGATTTAAGTACATTTTCCTACAAGTTTAGAGATGAGACCAAAACAAACAAACAAAAAAACAAAAAACAACAAAAAAACCCACCTCTTTCTACTCTTAACCCTTATTTTTGGAAAAATATTTCTAAAATATATTATTATGCTTTTATGTTTCAGTAAGTAAACATTAATGAATACAAATTAATCTTTCATGACTGAGATTTGCAAAGGCTTCAGGGTTCTTTATCTTTTGACACATTAATAATTGTACATACTATCATAGACAGACATAAAAAAGGTTGAAAATATTTCTTGAATCTATAGTTACCCTAGACATCCTCTGGAAGGTAGTTTTATAGTAAATCTTGTTTAGCAACTTGATTTCTTTTCCTCTCTTTTTTTTTCGATTTTTGATTCCCATGATAATTGTGATTCTGAGTAGGTAGGGTTAGTCAAAGTTTTATTTTATTAGTTTCTTTCTGGTGACTGCTGCTAAAGGAAATGATTGTGTGTGTATATGTGTATGTGTGTGTGTGTGTCTGTGTGTATGCCCATGTGTGTATGACCAAGCTTATTTGCCAGGAAAAAAAATAGTTCTTCTGAAAGAAGAAAAAGAAAGAAAGATTGTTAGTGATTATCCACTTAATAATTTACTATGAATTTCAATATTTTGTTCAGAAAGAAGGGAGATATTTACCTTAACCTTTAGTTTATTTTGAGGAACTTTTTTTCAGGTTTCTTCTATGTGCTGATTAGCTCTGTTTTCATTTCCTCTCTGGAAAACTTCAGAAGACCCAAGAGAAGATAGGGATGGAAGTAATTGCCTTTTCAAAATTTCATCCTTCTCAATACTAAATTCTTAAATATGTATCTTAATATACATAATGTATGTTGTATGATGAATTAGTGTCTAAGGTAACTTTTACATTTATTGCCTTGCATATATCATGACCTTTGAAGTATTACTGTAGCACTAATTATGTTTTTCATTTGATGTAAATCATTTATAAACTCTTACACACCTACAAATTAAATTACATAATAATGCATTGCATGTAGCATGAATCTTTCCATAAGCCCAAAGACATTTGAAGTAATTATTTTATTAGTCTCAGATAGAGTGTTACTTCTATTTCTTCTCCATTTCCTGGGAAAACTATAAGAATATTACTTATCTCTGAAATAGCTAGATGTGTACAATAAGGGTATGTTGTTTGCATAAAGAACAAAGAACATATAAATAAAATGTAAGCAACTTGAAGGCAGAAACTGTTTTCTCCTTTCATTTGTGTCTAACATAGCACCTTGCATGATAAAATCTGTACATAATAAATATTTCTTGGACTGGATGAGAGAAAGAATATCATCCTTTGCCTCAGAATATTATCCTTTGTCTCATATCTCTCTCAGTGATTACTGTATTTGGGAATGTTACCTAAGACAAATTCTCCTCCCTTGAGATTCACTAGATGGTGGCCATTATCTACCATGGCCATTTTCCTTTATTACTCAAAGAATTCAGTGCCTTGTTCACAGTCTTTCTTTTCACTCCAGCTCTTGCACTAACACATATAGACACTTTCTTAATTGACCTGACTTTCTAATTGTAAAATGTCTTCGGTCTATTTGTCTACTCCATCTTAGCTACATACAGACATAGTCATACCCTTGTGCTTTATCATCACCACAATTTTTTTTTATCATGTTTATAAATTCTGATGTTCCTGGGTCTGATTGCAGCCTTTTATCATTCCTTCTTTCCTTCTAATTTACCTTTAACCCAGTTCTTTATATCTACCATGACATACATTTCTTACTCCTAGGTCATAATCTATATTAGCTATACTCTCCTTTCCCTGTCTTGATCTATGGTTGAACAAATTCAATTCTCTTCTAGATTCCTTGCATTTTGTTCTAGTGTTGATAATACTTATTTTGATTACTACTTTCATCTAATTCATCATTTTTTCAGATACTTTTAACAAAAATAGAGAAAATTACAAAACAATACTAATCCAATCAACTAAAGTTGATGCCATATAATCTCATTTACATTCTCACTGTAGCAAGTCAAACTTTTTATACATCTCTAATGAATATGAAATCCCACTCTGTAGTAGTTGTTCTGAAAAGCTTCACTTCTCAATCCTTCTCCCACACCCTGCCCCATGTTATCAATTAAGGATTTTTCCTCATATTTCACTGAAAAAATTGAGGCTATTTCCCATAAATTCTCTCTTTTCTGCTCATTTCGTAGTATCGAGACATCTTTCCCCACTACCTCCTATGTTATCTTAATTTGACTGTTTTTGCAATCTATCATGTTGTCCTCTCCTAACTTGACTAAGTTCCTAGAGAAAGCCATAAACATTAGATACATGTACTTTTTCCTCTTCTTTTAAATCTTCTTTAGGTTGCCAAGAATTTTTTATTTAATTTTTTCTATTAATAAACATTTCCCCCCTCCCATTGAACAAAAATAAAATGATAGTAATAAATATGTGTAGGCAAGGAAAATAAGTTTCCATATTGATCATATCCAAAATTATATGTATCATTTTGTACAATTAGTTCATCACCTCTATTTCAAGAAAATGTAGCACTTTTCATCATCAGTATTCTAAAGCCATGGCTGATCATTGCTTTATTTTTCCCAGAATTCTTAACTCATTCAAATTTGTTTGTCATGTCACTGTTATATTATAAATTGTTCCCCATTCTGCTTATTTTGTTCTTTATCACTTTATACAGATCTTATCTGGTATTTAAAATTTGCCATCTTCATTGTTTCTTATGGGACAATAGTATTCCATTTCATTCATACACTATAATTTGTTTAGACATTCCCAAATTGATGACTAGTATCTTTTTAATTTCCAGTTCTCATCATTACTAAAAAAACTACTACCAACATTTTTTTTGGTATATTTGAGTCTTTTCTCTCTTTCTCTGATATCCTTGGAACATGTCTATAGGTATCACTGGATGAAAGGTCATAAAATTTAGTGAGGTTTTTGAGCATAGTTCCAAATTGTTTTCCAGAATGGCTGGACCAGTTCACAGCTATATTAGTCTATTTTCCTGAAGCTTCTTTGTCATTTGTCATTTTCCTTTTTTTTTTTTAATTAACTGACAATCTGATGAATGTATTATCAGTATTTTAGAGTATTTTTTTTAAAACTGTCTACTTATATTTTTGAACATTTATCAACTAGAGACTTATTCTGAATTTGATTAAGTTCCTCAAATATTTTGGAAATTGGATCTTTATCACAGCAACATATTTTTTCTCCAGCTATTCCCCTTATAATTTCAGCTGCATTGGTTTTGTTTGTGTAAAAATTTTAAAATATGGAAGACAAATTTTTCATTTTATCTCCTCTTATATTCTTTATCCCTTGTTTGATTCCAAATCTTCCTCCATCCATAGAATTTAAAGATAATTTTTCATTGTTCTCATTTTTTTGGGATTTATGTTGATTGTGTGTGTGTGTGTGTGTGTGTGTGTGTGTGTGTGTGTGTGTGTGTGTATGTGTGAGGAGAGAGAGAGAGAGAGAGAGAGAGAGAGAGAGAGAGAGAGAGAGAGAGAGAGAGAGAGAGAGAGAGAGAGAGGGAGAGAGAGAGAGAGAGAGAGAGAGAGAGAGAGAGAGAGACAGAGAGAGAGAGAGAGAGAGAGAGAGAAAGAAAGAGAGAAAGAGAGAGACAGAGAGACAGAGACAGAGACAGAGACAGGCAGAGAGTGACAGAGACAGATAGAAACAGAGACAGAGACAGACAGAGAAATTTCAAAATAAATGCCTTGTATCTATTTGTAACTTAGCATATAGTACTTTCATTTGCTTTTAATATCTTTTAAGTTTTGAATCCAATTGAATGATTCAACTGAAATTATTCTCTCCAAAGTTCTTAATAATTACTTAACTGTCAAAATCTATCTTTCTATCCTCATCTTTTTTGACTTGTTTGCTATTCAAAGTCAATATTCCTTAAATATAACTTCTCTTTCCTTGCAAATCCTCATTCTAGTTTTCCTATTTAGAGTACTATCTTTGCAATGATGCATGCTTACAATCTTGGCATTATCCTTAACTCCTTAAATGCATTTATGCCACATATTGAATAGTTTGTCATATCTTTTTATTGTTTATTTAACTATCTCTGTTGTGTGTGTTCTCTACTCTAAACTCATGCAATGATTACTCTAGTACAAGTTATCATTAGCTCTCCTCTGAACTTCTAATTGGTATTCCTGCCATAAGTTTCTCCCCACTTCAATTTTTCCCACTTAATTGCCAATATGAGGTTCCTAAAGTACAGGTCTAATGATGTCACTACCTCCCTAATCAATAATCTTTTATTTTTCAGTTCAGATATAAAGTTCTCTATTTGTCATCTAATGCCCTTTATAATTTGCCTTCTTTTTATCTTTTCAGTGTTTTTATATGTTACTTTTTTAATTTCAATTTTTTAATAAACCATTTTCATTGCTTACCTATTCCTTGCATGTGATACTTAATCTTCTCCATCTTCTATCTGTGCTTTTCTACTGGCCTTCATACCTGGAATATTCTCCTCCCTTACTAATCTCTTAATTTCTCTTACAAAATAGGTTATATCCTACTTTTACAGAGATGTTTCTTGGGCCTTTTGTTTTAACCCTTCCCTCTGGGATTGTCTTTATATATTCTGTACATATGTTTTATTTTATTTTATTTTTTGTACAAAGTTATTTTCATAAGACCATCTCCATTAGAATATAATTTCCTTGAGGATAGGGAAAATATTTTCTTGTCTAGTCACCGATACAGTTAGGTGCTGGGGATATAACCACAAAGATAAATTGATCCCTACTTCCTGTTCTCTAGGAATTTACATACTACTGAAGATCTATCTATCTATCTATCTATCTATCTATCTATCTATCTATCTATCTATCTATCTTCCTGCCTGTCTCCCTATCTTTTTTTTCTTTCTTTCTATCTAGAGGCAGATAAATATATATTTGTAGAAATATATAGCTATAGATAAATGTTTATAGTAAATAATATATAACATATATTTGTATGTAGACAAGCATTTGTATATATTAATATATAATTTGTATCTACATTTATATTATTTTTATATCTATGTAAAGATATAAATATAAAATAACTAAATACAAGGTAGATTGGGAGAAAAAAAAGACAGTTTTGCACTATTTCTCTTTATGAGAGAAAAGTATTATAAGAGTAAAGAAAGAGTAAAGAGTAAGAAAAAGTTTATGAGTAAAATAAAATAAAACTGGAGTTAAGTAAAATAAAACTAGGTTATAGAAAGCTGGAAAAGCTAAACAGAAGTATTTGTGTTTTTTTTCCCTAGAAGTACCAGAGAACCCCTATCATTGGGTGAATATGGAATTGACATGACTATAGTACATAAGACAAGAAGATGAGGAATTTGAAAGCAGAGGATGATTTAGAAGTATATGATACAAGATAGTTTAGAGAGCTGAGAGTCTTAATTATTGGATTTGAAGAGGTCAGAAAAAATTTCATGAGATGACTTCAGAGATGAACTTTAAAAGAAAATCAGAATATTATAGAAGATAATTGAATGAATGCATCCCTAAAATGAAGGATAGCTTTTGTAAAGTTGTGGAGATACGAACAATTTGTGGAGCAGTTAGTAGATTCTAGAGTATGGAATAGCTAGTGAGATGTAGTTTGGGGAACCTAGAGTGGGTGAAGGAAAGTGATATAAAATCAGTCTTGTAAAGGTAGATTGAAGTCAGATTGTAGAGGGATTTGAATATTAGGTTGAGATTATATTTTATGCTAGAAGCAATAAGAAATTACTAAAGATATTTCATCACAGAAGTGACATGGCCAGTCACGTGGTAGGATGGTTAATATGAAAGTTATATAGAGGAAAGATTAATGAGGACAGAATCTGAAAACCGAGAGAACAATTAGGAAGTTATTGCAATAATTTATGTGAGACAAGTTAGGGTCCTGAAAAGAGAATATGTGAATAAAAGAAGGGAGAGAGATGCAAAAGATGTGAAGATAAAATCAATTGGAATTGGATATTGATTATTGATTAAGAAGGAAAGAACCAAGGATGACTTTGACAGTATGTACCTGGTGATAGGTAGGATGGTATTATC
Organism: Sminthopsis crassicaudata; assembly: GCF_048593235.1. Classification (NCBI taxonomy): domain Eukaryota; kingdom Metazoa; phylum Chordata; class Mammalia; order Dasyuromorphia; family Dasyuridae; genus Sminthopsis; species Sminthopsis crassicaudata. The sequence goes on along the minus strand of NC_133619.1, from coordinate 185,036,400 downwards.
ATTAACAGAAATAGCATAGTTTGGGAGACAGGTTTATTTGACAGAAGTGGAGGAGAGGGATATACTGAGTTAAGATACTGACATATCAGATGATCCAGACAAAGATTTTCAATAGATATTTGATGATGTAGAAGTAAAGTGAAGGAGAATGATTAGAACTTTTCTATGCTAACTATGTGAACATCATTATGCTAAGTGTTGGGGATACAATTAGAAAAATGAGGTCGTATTTATTCCCAAAGACTTTGGTAAAGAAAACTTATCTGAAAGAATTGAGCTATGTCAAATTTGTAAGAATACAAGTCATTCTCCAGTTGATAAATGGTGAAAGGATATGAACAGACAATTTTCCGATATTGAAATTAAAGCCATCTATAGTCACATGAAAAAATTCTCTAAATCACTATTGATTTGAGAAATGAAAATTAAAACTACTTTGAGATACCAACTCACACCTCTCAGATTGACTAAGATGACAGGAAAAGATAATGATAACTGTAGGAGGGGATGTGGGAAAACTGAAACACTAATGCATTATTGGTGGAGTTGTGAATTGATTCAACCATTCTGGAGAGCAATATGGAACTAGAACCAAATGGCTACAGAGCTGTGCATACCCTTTGACCCAGCAGTGCCATTAGGCACACATAATGCAAAAATCTCTGTAGCAGTTATTTTTATGGTAGCAAAGAATTGGAAAAATTAGTAGATGCCCATGAATTAGGAAATAACTGAACAAGTTGTGGTACATGAAGGTAATGGAATAATATTGTTTTATATAAAATGATGTACAAACTGATTTTATAAAGGTCTGGAAAGATTTACATGATTGGATGCTGAGCAAAGCAAGCAGAACCAGGAATATATTATATAGAATAAGAGCAAGAATGGATGATGATCAGCTATGAAAGATTTGGTTCTTTTCAGGGATTCAAGCAATCCCAATAGACTTTGGACCAAAGATGTCACCTGCATCCAGAAAAAAAGCTAAGGACACTGAATGTAATTGGACATATATTATGTTCACTTCTTTTTAATCTGTTTTTTATCTCTCTCTTGGATTTTCCCTTTTGCTCTGATTTTTCTCTCCCAACATGATTCATAAAGTAATGTGTGCTAAAAAGTAAATAATTAAAAAAAAAGATTAAAAAGAGATCAACACTCCAATATGAGCCATGATGAAAAACAATATTCCTCAATATCCATACACCTATGAGGCACTACTACACCCTGAGGTACCACTACATACCCATTATATTGGCTAAGATGACAGGAAAAGGTAATGATGGATGTTGGAGGGGATGTGAGAAAGCAAGAAACTGCAAACTAAGTGCATGCCCTTTAGCTAGAGAATGGCTGATTAAGTTATGGTATATGAATGTTATGGAATATTATTGTTCTATAAGAAACAATCAACAAAATGATTTTAGAGAGACCTGGAGAGAGTTAACAGAAGTGAAGTGCAAAGAACCAGTTCATTGTCCATGCCAACAGCAAGATTATATGATGAACAATTCTGATCAACAATGAAATGATTCAGTCCAGTTCCAATGGTCTTATGATGAAGGGCCATCAGCACCCAGAGAGAGAACTGGGAGGACTGAGTTTGGATCATAACATAGTATTTTCACTCTTTTTGTAGTTGTTTGATTGCATTTTGTTTTCTTTCTAATTATTTTCTTTTTGATATGATTTTTCTTTTGCAGCATCATAATTGTAGAAATTTGTATAGAAGAATTGCACATTATTAGTATATATTGGATTGCTTGCCATCTAGGGGAGGAGGTGAAGGTAAGGGAGGGAATAAATTTGGAACATAACGTTTTGCAAGGGTGAATATTGAAAAATATCTAATACATATGCTTTGTAAATAAAAAAGCTTTAATAAAAATTAAAAAGAAAAAAAAAGAATATCAATGAATCCATTCATTCCTTAATGTTTTTTCAGAATTATATTTCCCCAGAAAGAACATATAATCTGACTACAAATGAATAATAAACAGGTACAGAATTCTTGGTAAATGTTTGAAACATCAAATTGTTGAAGAATATGACTAAAACTTATCTTCTCAGAAGATAGGCTGCAATCCATTTTCCCTTCAGTGTAACTGATGTGTACTTACTTCTCTTTTCAAGGCTTTCACATACAAAATGATTAGAGTATATATAGGCATTAGATAAAGACTCTCTCAGATGCAATGATTAAATTGTAGAATTGAGATAGGGTCTGATCTAAAGCAAGCCGAACAGGTGGCAATTAAATCACAGATGGAGATAATCATTCATCATTCAAAACAATCAAAAGATATCAGGGTGCGCAGAAATGGTGATGAGGAGTTGAGCTGAAAACAGAGCATTAGTCTAGACATGCTGAATGGACAAAAGATGTCCTTCAAGACCTTTTCCTTTTCTTTTGGACATTAGCATCCATATGTGAGACAGTTGAGCTAAAAGCATCAAAGGAAAAAATATTTTAAGATGGTATGGAAGGCCTTAATATTTAATAATGCTTTGAGGGAAAGATAGTTAAATGGAGAAAGGGATAAGGAAGAAGGTGACTTTGTATTGAATAATAAATTTGTTTCCAGTTAGTTGAAAATTAAAATAAAATATATCTTAATTGTGAAGAAATTATTCAGGTATATAAGACTTTGAAATTTGAATGTTGAAGCCCTTTTGTCCCATTTGAGGAACTAGACTTTTAAGAATTGGATTCTTATTTCCTCATCAACTAATCCTACACTATGTTCTTTCATCACTCTGGGCCTCATTATTCTAATCTATAAAAGGAAGCTTCCAGTTCTATTATTTTATGATTTCTTGGATTCTATGAGTTCATGTACAAATATAAATGTTAGGACAAAAGATATAATATTGTTGAGGTTATATTCCTGAAATAAGCCTGTGATGAGGTGGAAAAAATCAGAATATGGAGGTCATGGAGGGGGGGAGGGCTATGGCATCTGAGGCCCAGATGAGGGCATCAGAGAGCAACGAAAAGGACTAATGACTACCAGATGGGGAAACTCAGGTAAGATGGGATTGGTAGGTAAGGGAAAATTTCTTACTTTTGTAGAGGAAAATGATTACTGAGGTCAGAAAAAGACCAACTAAGGTCAAATTCCAATCGAAGTTGTTCATAGAAAGTCAGAAGTTCAAACAACAGGGGGATGATGGAAGTTGTGCTTAAGACTCTGATGAGTCAGAATTCTCTTTAGGTTCTTGCAAGTTCAGGCAATTCCCTTTTTCTTATAAAGAAAGTGTCTCAACTGAGATGACTTAGCTATGTGTTTTAGAGCAAATCTAATGCTAATCCAATCACTAACACTGCTGGGTGATTATAGCTCTTACCTTTACCTAGTAAAGCCCACTAGAATGACAATATACAGATAAATGTATGTATATATGTATATATTGGCATATAGGGAAATATATATATATATATACATATGTATATATATATATATATATATATATATACATATATATATATATATATATATATATATATATATATATTTGATGCAGACTGATCTATCTATCTACATACATACACTGATATACCCTCCTTTTGCCCAGTGTATAATAAGAGAAGTCCCTATTTCATTACACAAATTGCAGAGTGAACATACTTTTAATCTAGATGTGGAAGGAATCTTTAAGCCTATTTAGTCCAACTCTTTCAATTTGGAGATGAGAAAAATGAGGAACAGTATGTTTAAGGGATTTGTTCAAAATAACACAGATAGGTAAAAGATGAGATTTGAAGGCATATCTTTATTCTAAAACTAGGATCTTTTCAATGCAAAATAGTTTCTCTGAGTCATACATGTCAGATCTGGAGTGACATAAGTTAGCTTGAACTGTGGTTGCAAGGTTGATCCCAGACTTGGTTGCAAATTACCATCCATAAACAATGGAGCATTGCTTCCTCCTATTCTGGCTAGAAGAATCATAGAGTATCATTTCAACAATTTATATAAAGTCCAGTGTTATATTAAATTAATGAATCAAATCCTGTGATTTGATGAAGTAATTGAAATTACCTTAGTCTCACTATCACTATTTGTGAATGAGAAGAGAAAAAGATGATTTCTAAGATACTTTTTAAAGCTCCAAGATTCTACTATTGGTTATCAATAAAAGTTAGTCTTCTCTAGTGAAGATGATTAACATTAAAATGCAACAAGATAAAAATAAATAAAAATAAAAAGAGAAGAGAAGCAGTGGCAGTTTGGAAATTATGATATAAGAATGAGAAGTAAATATTCTGAAAGCAGAAAAATACATACTGACAGTAGAAAAGTGGATCAGTGACAAATACCTAAAAAGACAAACATCCACTTTCACTTCTGTAGTCATTGAAGGCACAAGAAGAGACCAAGAACAAATGTGTGTGCATGTGTGCCTCTCTGTGTGTGTGCATACATGCACATGGATGCACATATATGCATGGAAATATACCTTTGTATGTGCTGAGAAATGAACAAAAAGCAAGTTTTCACATCACAGTATTTCTAGCACTTGAAAACATATAACAAACATGTCAGTTAATGAAAAAGTAAGCAATTTGGTCATCTAAGGACTAATATGAAAATAATTTCAGCTTATATGTTATACATAAGTTCTATTTCAGAGGATGAGACAGAGAACAACTTCAAATTAAGTCTCTCTATATATGCATATATATATATATTAACATTCATTGATGCATTTGACAAGGTAGGACTATGGGAAGAAAGCAAAAATACTTTAGAAAATATAACTCAAAAGTAAGAGACAAGATTCACTGTAGATTTCAATACTTCTTTTCTAGAAGGCAGTTGAAAGTTTCTGGATGTAGGGAATATCAAATAACATCATAAAAATAAAATTGAATTTACTTTAATCAAAAGGAAATGATTACACGTAGACATGGAAGTCATTTTCAAAAAAGTTGTCTGTGTATGATCAGACTACTGATTTATGAAATCAGATATTAAACTAGGAAGAAAAAAATAAAAATGAAATGATACAATGTGCAAATGAGCTAAATTTAATCTTTCTAATCTAAACTATCTGTTGATGCTTAAAAATGGAAAATGGGTAAAGGAACAGACATTGACATAAGCCATTACTACTTTTTAAGGAAGTTTAACTAATTACAGGACCAAAATATCCTGGAAACCATTTAGGTCAGTAAATTTTTTATTTATTTCACAAATGGAGAGATATGATTGTGATGAGTAATGTCTTTTTGAATCATCAATTCATTTATAAGTTTTTAAAGAGGAGATTGATGGAATATCAAAAGAAAATAGTATTATGAGAAAATAACAATAATAGAGGAAAAAGTAACTTTATAGAAAATTTATCAAGAGATCTAATGAAGCAAAATCAGATCAAGTTATGAAAGGATTAAACTGGAAACCAGATGAAAAATATAAATTCTGTAAAGATATTTATGACATTTTTTCCACCTTCAATTATTTGGGCTTAGATATTGTTGTGTACCATATGTTACATGTAGAAGTAGGAAAGTTATTAAAGAAAATAAAGAAGGGAAGAGCAGTTAGATTAGACTAAATTATAACTAGATAATGTCTCTGCTGGAACCCATGCAATTTTTAGGATATAGAGTCACACAACTGGCTGAAATATATATGTGTATGTGTGTGTATTGAAATTCATTATCTCACACTTTTTATTATTTATTACATAAAAGATATAGATAGATAACAGCTAGATGGATGAGTGAATTTATTGTTTACTACATGCCAGGAATCATGCAAACCTTGGCCATACAAATAAAATGAAACAAGTTGGCCTATGCTCTTAAGGAACTTACATTTTACTCATGGAAAATAAAACCATAAAAAGGAAAAGGGTTGGGTTACAATGATAGTTTAACTATAAATGATAGTTTAGAAGTAACATAGAGATCTGATTCCTGGCAAGGTAGCTCACCTCTCAGAATTCAGTGTGGTTCTAGCTAGGGACAGAGTCTAAGCCTTGAAGGAGAGAGAATGAATTTAAAAAAAACAAACACTTTATGGTGTAGAAGGGAGAGGAAAAGGTACCAGCATGAGGACAAGATTGCCCCTGAGGAAGAGGACCAGTGCAGAGAATGAGTTGAGTAAGAATAAGCCTGACATACAGATGGTGATCACCAAAGTGATGATTTTGATTAGAGACTTATGTATAGTAAAGGCATTTTCAGGTGAGTAGTTCAGGTTGTTGGTGAGGAGGTGAAACAGTCTTGGGAATGATTTGTATTGGGAAAGAGTTTTTGATTTTATAAAGCAAAATAGGAACTTAAAAGCTATCTTCCATCAAGGTAAAGTTCTAATATATACAGTGACTGACAAATGAATGTGGAAGGAAGAAAAGAAAGATGTAAGAAAGGAAGCAAGGAAAGAATGAACAACAAAGGAATGAAGAAAGAATAAAGCATTTATTGAATACTTACTTATGTGCATCCAGGCACCCAAGACAGTCCTTGTTGCTGAGAGGTCCACATTTTCTAGGCTTACCTTTCCCCTGCAACATGATTTAGGATGATTTTCCCTAAAAAATAATGAAACTTTTTCTTCAACTTGATTAATTCAGGGGGACAAGGTTGATGGGATACTTTAATTCATTCCAAAAAAAAAAAAAATCAAACCTAAACTAATAGGATACTGATGGATTCAGCCAGCTCCTAAAATTTTCTTAGTTTGTCTTTCAACTCTCTTGATCTTGTTACTTTACCTCAGCTTCCTACTAGCCTTGAATGTTTCCAGTCCCTTCTTGTCTTGGAAATTTCTCTGCAGGTCCTTTCTCCTATCACTGAATTGCTTTTAGAACTTCCATTTAGGAGAAGATTGGCCATTCTTCATTGGATCTGCTTCCCCTAAATTTGCATCTGACTTTCTGGACTTGGTCTTTATGTCTCCAAATGGGTACTTCCTTCTGCTCCCAATCATTCCTTTATGCATTATCTATCCTCATTAGAATGTAAACTTCTTGAGGACAGGTATTATTATTTTTCTTTGTTTTGTATCTTTAGCAGAGTCCTGGCACATAGTAGTAAATGCTTAGTAAATTCTTTATGACTTGACTTCTACTTATCTGTGAACTATCTGTAGAGAGAAGTCTAAATAAGGAGAAAAACTTTTGTGTATTATTGGATTCATTTATCTCTGATTGTATATTGAAAATGATGTCTCTATTAGTCTTGTTCATGAGCTAAAGTATTATAGCAATGTTATTATTTTTCATTTTTATGTTTATTTTTCTCAATTTTATCTACAAATCAAATTTAGAACAATTAGTTTTGATTTAGTATTGTCAAAAATTGTAAGCTAATTTCTCCCATTCTTGTTGCAATTTTTTTTGTGAAGAAATAGTAATTCCAAGTATTTTGAACTGGTGTTCTAAGTTTATATTGTATGTTGTCAAACTTCTCTATTTGGAAAAAAGATGGATTACTTATTAGCTGACATAATTTCTAGACTCTTTTGACTTCTTTTGTTTTGTTTTTAACTGATTAAAACTCTGCTAAAATGGGAATGGATTTCAGTAAATTTATTTTTATCTGCCTTTGTTATCTCAAGAATCAACTATTTAAACCTGGGCTTCTTAAACTGTTTCCATTCATGACCCTCTTTTTTCCCCAAGATTTTTATGAGATCCCAGGTATATAGGTATATAAAATAAGTATCAAGTCAAAAATTTACTGTTAATAAATTATAACTTTTTGTCTTCCACAGCCAGTTAAAACACCCTATATGGAGTCAAGACCCATAGTTTAAAAAAATTGAGATTTAAACAAAACATGTTATATTTGGTGAAACTGCACCGAATGTTAGCTCATCTTGAGCTTTTCTTCAAATTTGGCATTGATTTTGAAATTAAATAGTTGATGTCTTCATTGCATACTGTAAACTAATAAAATTTTTAAAAAGCAAAAAGTGATTTATACTTCAATTTATTTATTTATTTATTTGATGAGGCAGCGGGGGCTCTAGGATCACATAGCTAGAAAGTGTTGTGGTTAAGTGTCTAAGATCAAATTTGAACTCAGGTTCTCCTGACTGCAAGGCTGGTGCTTTATCCACTGAGCAATCCACCTGTCCCCATAATCCATTTACACTCAAGAGTTCATCGGTTTTCTTTCTGGAGGTGAATAGCATTTTTTCATCAGAAGTACTTTTGGAATTGTCTCAGATCATTATATTGATCAGAGTAGTTAAGTCTTTGATTAGCATTACCACGTGTTACTTTGAACAATGATGTCCCAGTTCTCATTTCACTTTGCATCAGTTCATGTAGGTCTTGCCATATTTTCTTCATTCTGAAATTCCTCCCCCAGGGGCACTTCTTTTTATAGCTCAATGATATTCCTTCACAATCATCTGCCACAACATGTTCAGCCATTTCTCAAATGAGGAGCACTGCCTCAATATCCAGTTCTTTGTATTACAACCCCCCAAATTCAAACAACCCCCCAAAACTAAAGACAATACCTGCTATAAACATTTTTCCTTTTTCTTTTTCTCTGATTTCTTTGAGGATAAAAGCCAAGCAGTGGTATTGCTGGATCAAAAGGTATGGGTATAGTTCCAGATTGTTCTCCAGAATGATTGGGCTAATTCACTATTTCATTAATGTGCCTATTTTCCCTAATCCCATTCTGCAATTTAATTTCTGGTAAGTGTAAGGCAATTATCTCAGAGTTGTTTTACTTTCCTTTCTCTAGCAGTACCTTTTTTTATATTACTATAGACAGCTTTGCTTTCTTCTAAAAATTATTAATTCATATCCTGTGACCATTTATTAATTTGGGAATTGCTCTAATTTTTATAAATTTGAGTCAGTTCTATAATCAATATCTACTTAAGAAATGAAGTCTTTATTGAAGAAAGTTGCTAATGTTTATCTACCATTATCTATGGTAGCTTTTAACATAATGCAGTTTCTCTGACTGATTATCTCTAATAGTTAAGTCTATTTTTGGCTTTTTCTTTGTCTGAGATCATGATTGCTACCCCTTCTTGTTTTAACTTCAGCCTAAAGTGGGTTAAATTTTGTTTTAGCTTTTATTTTAATTCTGTTTGGGTTTTTCTTTTCTGCAAGTGTTTCTTGTGAACAATATATTGCCGGATTCTGGTTTCTAATACATTCTGCTATCTGCTTCTGTTTCATGGGTTAGCTGATTCTATTTACAATTATGATTACTAATTGTGTATTTCCCTCCTCACTTTCTTCATTCTTCCTCTTTTTTTTTATCCTGCCCCGCCTCAAAAATCTACTTTTATCTTCTCCCCGACCTTTTAAAATCATTCTCTTTTCTCTTATCCCCTTATCTTGTTATTTCCCTATTGAATAAGTTACATCTCTATACTTGACACTGTATACACAGTATGTGTGTGTGTGTGTGTGTGTGTGTGTGTGTGTGTGTGTGTGTGTGTGTGTGTTTTCTTCCCTTTTTGAACCAATTCCAATAAGAAGAAAGTTCAAACATTGCTGGCCAGCTGCTCCACCTTCCTCCCTTCCCCATCTATTGTAAAAGTTCTTTTTTTTTTTTTTTTTTTTTTTTAATTTTCTCTGGGATGACAGTTCCTAAAGTTGCTGCTGCTTTGTCTGCTTGATGCCAATATGTGTGTGGCCTCCACATTACTCTCACAGACTTCTGATGCCAACCTCTTAAGTTTTCACAGGACCAAAACTATCTTAATGCAACTTTTTGCTAGCTCTGCACCCCAAAATTTAATTATCTTAAAATTGTCTTAAAAGGAATATTGGGAGAGTTCAGTCAAGTAATTTACCTAATCTGCCATCTTGGCTATGCTGTTAATTGTCTTTGTGTAATTTTCTTGCATCATTCTCATTTTTTCTTCTAATTTTCCCTCTATTCTTCTTTCTTTAACTTTCCAGAAATTCTTGCTGGCCTAGGTTCAATTAACATTTTTCTTTGAAGTTTTGCTTGCAGCTGTTTTAATTTTTTCCCTAAATTTATATTTTAGTCTTCCCTTTTATAGTCAAGTTCTTTGTTGTTGTTGTTGGCTCATTTCCCAAGCCTATTTCTTGAATTTTGAACTTTATGTTAAATTGGGCTAGGCTTACCTGGGGCTTTGGGAGGCACTCTTCTAAGCTTTTTCAGTCAGTTTTCAGAGCTAGTCCTGGGTTCTGCAAGTTTTCAATGCTTCTGATGTGGTATTATCCTAGGAAATGGTTGCATACTGTTCTAGTTTACTCAATAGTGGCCCTTGATTTCCTGCAACCACAATTACTTGTGCTTCTCTTGGCCCTGAAACTGTGACACGATCTCTGTTACTTTTTGACTTATTACAAACACTATTGTCTTCCATGAAACTGTGACTCAGAGCTATTGTGGGCAATAAAGTTGCCAATTAGCAGCAGTTGTATCCATTGTCATTGTCAAAATCTTATCAGTGGTCTATTTTCCTTTAGGCTGAGATGAACTGTTCTGAAGCTACTACTGCTGCTGCTGTCATGGCCATGACACAGACCTACAACTGGTGCTTCAACAGCACTCCTAAGTTCCTTTTGGCTGGAAAAATGTCCCTCTCTGATTCTTCATTAGTTCTAGGCCTCTAAAATTTAATTAGAGTCATTATTTTAAAGTTGTTTAGAGGAAAATGTCGGGAGAATTCAGATGGATCCTAGCTGGTACTTAGGGATGTTGGCCATGAATAAAGAATTTTCAAAAAATTAATAGGAAAAAGAGAAAAAAAATTGCAAAATTAAGCAATACATTGAAACAAAAGGGCATTCTATACAATGTTCCAATGTTCCACAGTTTTGTACCCTTTGCCTTTTTGAACAATCTAATATAGAAGTCTATTCATATTAATTCCTTTGGACCAAATTTGTTCTTTATAATTTTACAACACTCATTTTCAGTATTTTTGTGGTGATTATTTCCATTTACATTATTGCAGTTATTATGTATATATTTTTGTAGTCTCAATATATTCAATATAATTTTTCTGATTCTGCATACTTCATTTTTCAGCAGTTCATATAAGTTTTTCCCTGCATAGCTGCATTCAATTGTGTTTACTGTGTTTTCTAATTCCATAATATTTTATATTAATGTGCCCATATTTGTTTAGCTGTTTCTTAATTAATGGATTTCCATTTTTCCCCAGTTCTTTGTTCACACAAAAAGTTCTATAATTTGTGTGCAATTTGTAGACTTTTTTGTTAATAATGTTTTTTGATTACTTGTCTTTATATTTTTAAACTCCCAAATTGCTTTCCAAAATGATTGTTCAAATTCATAGTAATTCCACCAATGAATATGATATCTCTAGTATGAGAACTCCTCTAGTATTTGCTATTCCTTTTTTTTTTGTTAATTTTTACCAATTTGTAGGGTATATAGTCAGTCCTCAGGATTGCTTGCTTTGAATTTCTCTGATTCTCAGTAATTTGAAGGATTCTGGTTGTTACTAGTTCATAATATTTTTATCGGGGGAAAGAAATTGTTCATATATTTTGATCACTTCTCTATTGGGAACTATTTTTGATTTTATGTATGCTTATTATCTATATATCTTGGATATAAAATCCTTCCATTAGGGATTGGATATAAAGTTTTTTGTCATAGGCAATTACTTTCCATTCTAAATGTATTTATTTTGTTTATTTAAAAGCTTTTAAACCACATGTAATTAAAACTCAGTTTTCTTTTGAATTGCCTTAATACCTTTTTATTTAAGGATTCAACCCTTTCCCATCACTATGAAAGATTTATGATTTGTTCCATTTTAATTATTTTTATAATATAATCCTTAGTATTTAGGCATTATATATAGTCAAATATAGTTTAAGATGTTGGAAAAGCCAAAATTTTACCTGACTGATTTCTATTTGTTTTCTCCAAATAGTACTTTTCTAGGTAACTTATTTGGCAACTTATCAAACCCTCTTTTATTGGATTAAATTATTTCTGATTTTTTCATTTATATTCCATTTCATTTGGCTAATGTTTTATTTTTAGGCAATATAAATCAATTTGATCATTTCTGCTTCATAATATCTTGCTCCTCATTCTTGCCTTTTTCATAATTTCTCTTCATAATCTAGATCATAAGTGCCTTCAGATGATATTTGTAATTATTTTATATAACTCTTTAAAGTTTCTTTTGTAATTTAACTGATAAAGTATTAGCATTTTAAATTAACTGATTAAATTGTAATTTTAGTAATTAGCATGGTCCGTCCATGAACACAAGATTTCACCAGCTTTTTAAAAATTCTTAATTTGTTTTGGAAGCATTTTGTAATTGAATCTACATAGGAATTGAGTCTATTTAGGTAGATCAATTCAAATTTTAAAAATATAACTCCCTTTTCTATTATTGTGTTCTGGATTTGATAACAGCCATGCTATTATTTTTTGTGAATTTATTTTGTAGACTTAAAATAAATAAATAAATAAATTGATGAATTTATTATTTGTTTCAATTAGTTTATTTACTTATTCCATAGAATTTTCTAAGTAAGCCATTATTTTATGAATAGTTTTATCTTAAAACAATTCTGCCTTTTTATATATCCTTAACATTTCTTTTGCATAATTGCATTGCTTGCATATCAAGAACTAGATGAAATAACAACAGTATCTTTATTTGCTCTTTTATTGCTGAAAAAGTTTCTAGTGTATTCCTATTACATATTACAATTTTAGATAATTTTTAGAAAATTATTTATTATTTTATTATAGTTTAAAAAAATAGATTCCCCAATGTTTGGTGGGGATTTAAGTATAAATGAGTTTGTATTGGTCAAAAATTTGTTTCTGTATTTCTCAACATAAAAATGAGGCTTTGAAGGCTTACAAATTCTTTTTGCCATTTTATTTTATTTAAAATGGATCATTTATTATTACAAACTCGTGGAATGTTGTACTTGGATTTTGTAAATCCAAGAATTTCTATTTAGGACAAAAACCTTTAAAACATATTTATATTTACTCATTTCTAATTCTATTTATGATTTTTAAAAAAAGTACAGCTGTCCTCATAAATACCATCCCAGTCTCTTCTTTGTATAGCTGGAAAAGCACAATCTAAAAAAAAAAAAAAAAAGACAGACAGAAAGAAAGAAAGAAAGAAAGAAAGAAAGAAAGAAAGAAAGAAAGAACTTGTGTTTGGGTGACAGGAAATATCTTGATGAACATACAACCCCTTCTCTAGTTCTGTTGCATCTTACTCTTTCTCAACATAATTTCTTTTTCTTTTCTTTCTTTCTTTTTTTTTTTTTTTTTGAGGAGGGGGGGTTAAGTGACTTGTCCAAGGTCACACAGTTGGAAGTGTTAAATATCTGAGGACAAATCTGAATTCAGGTATTCCCGACTTCAGGGCTGATGCTTTATCCACTGTGCCACCTAGCTGTCCCTCTCAACATTATTTTTAAAACCATCAGCTGCAGGGCACCATTCATATCTATTCATTTTTTTTTTTTTTGGTATCTGAGATACAATTTGTTCGGTGTCTTCTAGTCTGTTCAATTTATCTTATAGGTTTGAGACAAATTTAATACCTTGTTCATAGATAAACATTACACAGCATGTGCAGAAACAAAGTATTGAATGCTCTTTGTAGGTCACTGAAAAAAAGTTCTTGTTCTCTATGCTTGCTTGAAGGAGGATCTTTAATTTATTTTCTTTTTGATTATTCTTTGCTATTCTTCCTTGCTACCTCCTGTTGACAAATGCTCATTTGCAACACTTATTGATGAGACAAGGATGGCATAGATGATGGAGGATACTGAATGAAATTTAATTTATTTTGAACTCATGTTCTGCCTTTGCTCTAGAAAGTGCAACAGCCAAATATCCCAGGACTTTTAATTGATTGTGGACCACATTGTCCTATTGCAAGTAGAAACAGATTAACAAAGCAGAAATCCGTTTATGTAATTTGATCTATACATTTGCATATCTTGCCACACTTCTGAGGCAGATTTCCAAGTATTATCCTGAACTTCCCTGACCAATTGGCATTCTTTTTTGCTAGCTTGAGATCTTACCATATACTTTACTAAAACAATAGAGTAGGGATTTAGATGAAATATTAGGAATAATAATAATAATTTTGAAATCCTTTTCAGTTCGATGAAGGTTTTCCTGTTTGATTTCAATACGGTCTTACCTGAAAGCTTCATACCTCTCTCACATTGCTCACCATTCTTCCACTTCCTCAAAAACCTCTTTAAAAAATTACTATATGATGTTTAGTCTAGGAGATCTTAGAATTGTTAATAGGGAGCTCACCCACCATAGTTTACACCCACAAACATGCACACACATAACACATATCATCAATACGTATATCTGTATCTATCACTGTCACATAGTTATGACCTATCATATCATATATTTATATATTTTCTGCCTATCTATTCATCCATCTTATAGTACAAGAATTATTAGTATTTTTATTCTCTATCATGGAGACTTAGACAATTTATTTGTTTAAAGAAATTTTTGTTCCTTTTAAATATCTCAAGGTCAATATCAGTGGAATTCTATAAGGTATATAAAGATTAATGCTAATCTAAATGAATGATTCTGCTAAATGTTAAAATAGGATGTTTCATTTCTAAAGGACAGAAAATACCAAATATATAATCAAATATTCTTTAACCTAAATAGGATCAAGTAACCCAAGATAATGGACAATCATATATTTATATTATATCAATTCAATAACTTCTAATTAGTAAAAAATTGCTTATATAAATTAAAAACAACAGTAAATCGGAAGGTTTTTAATAAATTTACATTTATTAATTTCTATGTCTATTTAGGAACTTTTTAAAAAAAGTGTAACTGTCCTCATAAGTAACATCCCAGTCACTCCTCTGTGTAACTAGAAGATTACAGGTTTGTTTTTTTTTTTTTTTTTATAAAAAAGGAACTTGTGTCTGGGCCACAAGAAATCCCTTTGAACAAAAGAGAACCTTGATGAGCACACATGCTCCCAAACTCCAACCTAAATGAATTATTCAGAAACATGACCAGATGTATAACAGATAAAACACAACCTATGTATGGCATAGAAGAAAATATTTTCACTTTTTACTTCCCAATAATCTGAATGAATCAAACACATAACTGTTTCAACAACTAAGTACTTCTAAGGCATGTAAAGAGAGAAGATGGGAATGACCTACATATGGCAAGGATTTCCTCTTCAGCATATGTGCTCATGACTGTTCCAAAGCATGAAACTTCAGGAACTATTGCAAAAAATTTAATGAGTCTAAAATATTTACTTGTTTTTTTATTATCTATATTGTCACTTAGATTCTTTAGGTTTAAATTTTCTCATTTGTATGCAATAAAATCATATGATTGTAAAATCCCTCACTGCTCTATTCATAGTGTTTATCTATCATTGTTTTGTTTTAGTTTCCCAAATTAGTTTGTAATACTGCTAAGGAAATGATAAAATGATCATTTTAACCACTACTTCAACAAAAAAAATTTGGAAAATATAGTTTCTCACGTTAAAAAAATGTGACAAGAAGGTATTGAGAATTATTAAAATCTTCAGCTGTCACAGTAAAATTCCAATAATCACATTAGAAGTGTTGTCTCTTCCATTTCCTATGAAAACTCTTTCAAAGCAGGGACTTTCTCAATTTTCTCTTTATATTCTAGGGCTTAGCACAGTTTTTGGAACATAGTAAGTTATTAACATTTTTATTTGTTTATTTATTCATTTGTTCATTTTTTTTTACTTGAAATATGTGAAATCTTTGCCTTGGTATGTTTCTTTAGGATATGTAAGTCAGAATAAGGCAAAATGGAACTGCTTTAAAACATTTTGGAAATTGGACAGTGACCTGGTCCTTCTAGCAAGAGAAGCCTGAAGCACAAGAACAAAGAAATAAATGTGAAGGCACACAGAATCATATTCACATCTGAGAGAAAAGAGTAAGGAGAATTCTGCTAGGGCATAACAGAACTACCAAAATTCAACAATCCCATGAGTGGGAAAAAAGCTTCTATCATAGAAATAAAATATGAAATGATCACTCAAACAGGGATAGGGATATCGATGGCTGAGAAGGAAGAAACATGATTTTAGAAACATATTTGTGTGCCCACAGGCAAAGGAAGTTAAAATAAATGTGCTAGCATGTCAGAAATTGTACAAAAGGGAAAATCTTTCTGGAAATGTGTGTTGGATATGACTAAGTGGAGGGATAGTGGTGGAATCTTTCCAATAGCTTACATTCTCAGGGATATTTATTTATTTTTTATTTATTTTATTTTTTTAAATTTTTTTATTATATATATATATTTATAATATTATCCCTTGTATTCATTTTTCCAAATTACCCCCCCCTCCTTCTATTCCCTCCCCCCGATGACAGGCAATCCCATACATTTTACATGTGTTACAATATAGTCTAGGTACAATACATGTGTGTGAATATCATTTTCTTGTTGCACAATAAACATTAGAATCCGAAGGTACATGCAACCTCTCAGGGATATTTAGAAAAGCTTGTGATGCATTTATAACTCCCAGTTTTTACTGAAGTGAATGCTGAATCCTATCAAAACAATAATATCCTGGGTCCAGGAGGTTCCTATTAGACTTCTTTTAAGAAAAAAAAAATGTAACTTCATTAACTCCTATAATCTCCACAGCATGTCTGTCCACCACAATAGAGTGCTGTGTCTCTATGTCTACTACTTGACAATCAGAAGAAACCAGTCATTAGAAAAGAAGAAAAAGACTCATCATACTGGAGCTGTGACAGGCTAATTTGCCTTCTGAATGCATATTGCAATGTTAACTAAAATTAGTTTCCATTCCTCCTTCTTCCCTCCTTTGCACTCTCTCCCATCCTTACCAATTCCTCCAATAGTAGCATGATGACATTCATAAATTTATATTAAATATTAAGATTCATGTTGAAAATTGTTCTGTTATACAGACAATTCTCAGATGATGAAATTGAAACTATTTCCACTCATATGAAAAAGTGTTCCAAATCACTACTGATCAGAGAAATGCAAATTAAGACAACTCTGAGATACCACTACACACCTGTCAGATTGGCTAAAATGACAGGAACAAATAATGACGAATGTTGGAGGGGATGTGGGAAAACTGGGACACTGATACATTGTTGGTGGAGTTGTGAAAGAATCCAGCCATTCTGGAGAGCAATTTGGAACTATGCCCCAAAAGTTGTCAAACTGTGCATACCCTTTGACCCAGCATTGCTGTTATTGGGATTATATCCCAAAGAAATACTAAAGAGTGGAAAGGGACCTGTATGTGCCAAAATGTTTGTGGCAGCTCTTTTTGTTGTAGCTAGAAACTGGAAGTTGAATGGATGTCCATCAATTGGAGAATGGTTGGGTAAATTGTGGTATATGAAGGTTATGGAATATTATTGCTCTGTAAGAAATGACCAGCAGGAGGAATACAGAGAGGCTTGGAGAGACTTAAATCAACTGTTGCTGAGTGAAATGAATAGAACCAGAAGATCACTATACACTTCAACAACAATACTGTATGAGGATGTATTCTGATGGAAGTGGAAACCTTCAACATAAAGAAGATCCAACTCACTTCCAGTTGATCAATGATGGACAAGAAATAACTATACCCAGAGAAGGAACACTGGGAAGCGAATGTAAATTGTTAGCACTACTGTCTATCTACCCAGGTTACTTATACCTTCGGAAGCTAATAATTAATGTGCAACAAGAAAAAGATATTTACACACATATATTGTATCTAAGTTATATTGTAACACATGTGGGGTGTATGGGATTGCCTGCCATCGGGGGGGGGGGGGAGTGGAGGGAGGGAGGGGATAATTTGGAAAAATGAATAAAAAAAATAAATAAATAAAAGAAAATTGTTCTGTTATAGATCCATATGGTATTTGGGAAATAATTCATAACTTAGGTTCAGAAGTTCTACAATACTGTTTAGAGGTTGTTTCTAAGTTGATGGCATTTCAATATAATTGCCAGTAGTTTTATTTCAAGTTTAAATCAAGATTAGTGCAAATAATGTGTACATGTGATTACTTTAGGGAATTCATTGTTTGCACTAATTAGGACCTAGTTATAGTACCTCTTGCTCTTATTAATAATGATTCATATAAGGTATCTTTGAGCCATAAAGCTGAAGGAAGAGCAGGGGATTAAAATGTCAAATCCTAAACATTTTCTTGTATGCTGCTGTCATACTAAATTTTTCTTCATACAGTCACTGATGCTTTCTTCTCTGTCCATCAAAATTACTTCTGGATGTAAATTGCTCCCTCCATCCCCTTGAATCAAATCTCCTTTTATAAAAAAAGCAGTTAAATAAAACTAATTATAAAAACAAATCTGACAATATATGACATATTCTACCCCAATAGTCCCCTGCCTATTGGCATTTAATTATATGTTTTCTGGAATCGTGATTCGTTTTTCAATTGTTTAATAAACTTTTATGTATTTATGTTTACTATATTCACTATATTCTTCTTCTTGTTCTTATTTCTCTCTGAATCAGTTAATACAATCTTTCAAAATTTTTCAGAATTGTTTACATCTATTTTTTTACTTTACAATAGTATTCCTTTATATTCATATACTTCAATTGTTCTCCCTCATTCCCAGAAATTTACAAGTTGATGACAATACTTTTTTACATCAAATCTATTAAGCTCCTTCCCTCTCCTTGTATCATTTAACTGCCATATGAATACCTTCAGAAGATAGACAGAATGAAGTAAAGAGTAGTCTAGTACTAACATTTAGTTTTCTATTGATACAATGAAAATTGGCTTTCAAAATCATTATTCAATTGGTTATTAAGGTATGAAAATTTACATGGTTGACACTTTGGAATAATACTAATATTAAAAATTTACAGCCAAATACTCCAGTAGATTTGCAATCTCATAAATTTGGAAATTCTTTCCATTTATACAGATTTTAACCCATCTATATCCAGTTAATCTCTACAAGCTTGTGCATGCCCTTCTATGATTTCAAACTAAGAAGCATGATCAGTTTGTTGAAGGCCTTCCTCATTTTCTGCTGACATTTTAAAAGTACCACTGGAATCCTGGACTTTCTACCTGTCACCTTTCACTCTTACCATTTGACAGTCCCAACTACTTTTCCTAGAGTTCATTTTCTTATTAAGAAGCATAGGATCATTGATGTAGAGCTTGAAAGGACTTCAGAAGATATTTAGTCCAATTACATCATCTAGAGAAGTTCCAGAGAAGATAAATGAAAGAGAAAGGAAGAAAGAGGGAGAGAGAGAGAGAAAGAGAGAGAAAAAGAAAGAAAGTGAGTAAGTGAGAGAGAAAGAGAGAAGAAAGAAAGGAAGAAAGAAAGAGAGAAAGAAAGGAAGGAAGGAAGGAAGGAAGGAAGGAAGGAAGGAAGAAAGAAAGAAAGAAAGAAAGAAAGAAAGAAAGAAAGAAAGAAAGAAAGAAAGAAAGAAAGAAAGAAAGAAAGAAAGAAAGAAAGAAAGAAAGAAAGAAAGAAAGAAAGAAAGAAAGAAAGAAAGGAAGGAAGGAAGGAAGGAAGGAAGGAAGGAAGGAAGGAAGGAAGGAAGGAAGGAAGGAAGAAAGAAAGAGAAAGAAAGAAAGAAAGAAAGGAAGAAACAAAAAGTCCTTTACCTTCCATACCTATTGCTAAGTCTCTTAGAATTCATGGGACAGATAGATGGTGCAGTGGAGATAAAACTGGCCCTTGAGACAAAAGGACCTGAGTTCAAATCTGATCTCAGACACAATACTTCCTAGCTGTGTGACAGTAAACCTGTCACTTGACCCCAATTGCCTCCCAAAAGGGAAATGTTTTTTGCTTTATACAATTCAACAATAAGTGACTAGTTGTTAATGTTTCCTAATTTAAGATGTAGTCAGAGCATTTATAACAAGTTAGACTAGTGCAAGGATTTGTTTTTGTTCTAAAATATTGTCCTACTTTATCTTCAGATGAGTTCTGATTTTTAGACATCTAGAACTAGTAGTATCTGGTCAATGCTAAAAAATCTTGGAATTAAATAAAACTTTTGAGACTTTAAAAAATTGGAAAGAGAAAACTCTTTGGTCCCTAATTTTCAATGTAATAGCAGTGCAAGTAAATTGGATATCATGTAACTCTGCAAGAGATAACTGGCTCCTGGGAAAATCTTGGGTTAATAAGGGCAGCACTGTCACAAAAAGCTGATGCAAGTTTCAGGCCCAGAAAGAAGCTCATTCAGAGAAACCCATTGGTATCATTCCTCCTCAGTATATGGAAATAGATACCTTTCCTCAACAGAGGCTTGTTTCTTCACTAAGAAACCCCAGACTTGTGCCAATTTTCAGTTAGCTTGTGTGTTTCTTAAAACCCAAGTAAGATCACCTATCACATGGTGGTCTGCAAATAATAAAAAAGGATGATGATGATGAGACCATCATTATCTGTTTTCCAAGGATTCTCTTGACTATGAACAGTTGTCAACCATGGATTAGCAATGTATTAATTAAAAAATAAGAATTTTAGTATCTGGATATTAAAAAAATCTGTGAAGTTATTCACATCTGAATCCAAATTTCCTTTTTTAAAAAAGGAGCCAAACAAAAGAAAGCAGTTTACTTACCATAAATTATTTAATGGGGAGAGGCGTTTCTAATAAAAATCACATCAGAAACTTAGGATGCCTGGCTGGGATGCATTACTCTAGAAAAGCCATGATTCCAGTACTTTCTTTCTTACTTGGAAAGAATTCCTGCTGAAGATGATCTGGAGGTATTTTTACTGATATTTCATTTCTATGCAACAAATGAGTTGACAGCTCCTTAGTATTAGGAAGGGTCCTGAAAAAAGGGAGGAATTTAAATTTGTATCTTCTTGTCCAGTTCAATTAGGAAAAATATGCAAAATGATCATGTGGCGCATTTCTGAAACACATTGCATTTTTGTTGCATAAAATTCTATGTATATAAAATATTATTGAGATCAGTGTATAACAATAAGAAAGTATGCCTGTAAGAACCCTATGGATCCTGTGAGAATGTGGAAGAATGAGAGAAGAACTTGTAACATGTTAGATGGATCCTTCAGTATGGATATTTTAGAAAAATAGCAAGAACCATATAGAACCTCTCCTCATAGTATTACATACAGTATTTTAAAATCTTTTAAATTTAATATAATCTAAATTATCCATTTTACATTTTGTAATAGTTTTTGTCTCTTTTTTTGGTATGACTTCTTAAACCCTCTTCATAAATCTGACAAGGATTATTCTTTGCTCTTCTAATTTGGTTTTGGTATTGCCTTTATGTCTAAATCAGGCATAACATATACTTTTAAAAAACAAATTGAATGGAACTGTATAGAATCAATTCATTTTTTAATCAGAAAATGACTACTATGTGCCAAATATTGTGCTAGATGTTGGAAATACATATACGTAATGAAATAATTCCTACTCACTAGTAGTTCATCTTTCCCATGAGGGAGACCAGGAGATACAGATTTAGATATAGAAGTATACATGTCATAAATATGAGTAGATTAAATATGATAAATACATCCAATATATAAAAAGTAAATATAATAAATAACAGTAATCAAATGCAAGGTACTTTATAGAAAAGAAACCGGTGTTTTGCCCTTTTTTGTATTTCATATATTTACTCTTGATGATTCCTAAGTATCTATTAAAATAATTTTTTGAAGTTTTATATTCCAGTTCTTTGTTTGTCATTACATGAATAACAGTGAAGGCTACAGACTCTTTCTTTCTTTATCAAATAGAAATTAATCTTATCACTGTATCTTGTCTTGCAAATTCACAAAATAATATCTGTATAATATTTTATTTTTATTAATGAAACATCTTCTAATTACATTTTAATGTAGTTTTGACCATAATTGAATTTTGTTAAAGAGTCACAAGTTTGATATCTCTACTAGTCAATACTAGTAATTAAAAGGTGTCCATCTAGATTGGTAGCAGGAGTTTCCTAATCCAGGAATTCCCTATCTTAATAAAATCATGAGTCCAATTTTTTTCATATTATTATTGAGTATATTTTAATTTAGAGAAAAAGTAATTATTTGAGGACAACAAACATTTATACACTTGAAGTCCTTTATGATCACAAGCTATATGAAATGGTTGGAGCAGTGCCATTCTTGGATCCATTTGACAGATACAGAATATGAAACATGCTTAAATGCAGTGACTTGTAGAGGGTCTTAAATTCAAGTAACTACACTTAAAATGAGATACTCTACCTTTTGTTCTAGTGCTTATAAAACTCTTAACTATATGGGGTTAGATTTTTCTTGTTGACTGAAGCTCCTAGAATAAGTTTGTTTGCTGCTGGATACCAGCAAACCAACTAATAAACCTGAAACAGTTTCTTTCTAAAGTATCCATTAACCTAAAAGACTTAATTCAGATTTCCCATATGGTTGAATTACA